>NC_068982.1:183501361-183505480 GCF_001194135.2 Octopus bimaculoides | reverse complement strand
TTATATATATATATATATATATATATATATATGCATGTATGCTTATGCATAAAGAAAAAGTGTTAAACTTACATGTAGTAAATATTCTTAAGTTCTGTTGCTTTCAATGCATTATTTTAAGTATAAAACTGAGTCAAGAAAATATAAACGAAAATTTATTGTAAAAAACGGCATATTTTTATTGTAATATTTTCAAAAGATATGGAGATATTGAAATATTGGAGTTTATTTACAATTATTATTCAATTTTGCTCATATTTACTTTTATCTTGCTCATCATATAAATTACGATATTCTGTTGTATGTATATATTTAAATATGAAATAATGTGAAGCTATAAATTAAAGATTTATGGAAATATACTGTTAGCTATGCCACAGCTCTTAAGTAGCAATAGAAAAATATTGACCCTTATCTGGAAAATACAAAAGCAAAAGTTTATAATGTTAATCATCTATCTACAATGAAATACAGACTGAAGAATAAGGATGCCAACATACTTTAATAAATCATGAGAGAATTCACTTGTTGGATATGAGCTTCATTGTGTTTATCATTTCTTCGTTATCAACATTAATGTCTTTCTCAGTACTAAGCAGTATAATATTGGTGTGTGTCTCTTCACCACACAGGTTGTACAATTTTATACTAAACTAACTTGAGTCTGGAAAAGGAACGCTTTACAGTTGCTAAACAACTTGGGAAAACAAGACGGACGTAATTTTCCTCGGTATAACTGCGGGTGAATCTCAGGTAATTTTTGGCAGTGAATAGGATGAGAGTAATACCTTTATTCCTATCAAAAGTTTCTTATCCCCCTCAGTCTCCAGTGACCTTTCAGTTTAGTGGCACAATTAAGCTATATTGTGGCTTTAGATGTTTCCTGTTTCCAACTTACCCGTAAATCACCTGGTAAATTCCTTAATTTCTGGAACATGTACCATACATTCTGAACACACTTTCACAAGATAAATGCTTTTTAAGATTTAGAACTACACTTGAATCTCGTTGGCACTTTCCTTGGCATTATTTGACCAAAAGCTCCGTCGGAACTTCAGTATCTGCATCATAAGCTTACTGAGTTACATTTTAACATTATGTCTCTTAAGCACATCATCAGTGATTGTATATACATTGTATTGCTGTTGAATAACTCATGAAATAGCCGCTCTCTCCATGAATACTAGTCTTGACATTTGAAAGTAAAGACGAAACTTAAAGTCGATGTTACTTAACAGTACTGCTGCGTTTTTGCTTCCTGAATCTGGCGAGCTACTCTCAGGTTCTGATCAGGAAATGTACCAGAGCCGTAAAGACTTACTGTAAGGTTATCAAAGTTCTCAGAGCTGCTACCGAGCAGGGTCACCTTGTGCCAGAAAACATTCTCAGTTCTGAGATTTAGGATTGGTGGGTTAGCGAATTTGTATGAAAAAATCATTCCAGTTACTTGTGAAATGAAGCTGTATAACCTTTTTACAATATCAAAGAGACAAAATAGCAACTGGATTGCATACTCTCTAAAAACAGAGGATTCATGCAATGTGCATGGCAATAAACATGTAAAACTTTTGCATTTGGTGAAAGACATTTCTCTGAATCACCTTTTATGATCCATTCGTGTTAGCAACTCCATTGTTGCCCCGACCCCTTCCACACGATTTTTATCTGTAAACCAATTCTCCTTCATTACTATCTTGTTGGTTTCTTGATTTCATTTAATATTGATTTTCTTACATAACTAGACTGTGTCATTGTTGAATCGAACTTGTGAGTATTGTTACTTGTGGTTTCTTTTTAATAATGTACCCTGTGCAATCCCTCGATAGCTATCGATGACACTGCTATACTTGCTAAACTATTAGACAAGGTTAGAGAAGTTCCTTTCTTTAAAATTGTTACATATTTTTCAAGTAGTGAAGAAAAATTATTATAATATATTTATAAATATTAAAATGAAACTGGTAGTTGGCACTCCGTCGGTTACGACGACGAGGGTCCCAGTTGATCAGATGAACGGAACAGCCTGCTCGTGAAATTAACGTGCAAGTGGCTGAGCACTCAACAGACACGTGTGCCCTTAGCGTAGTTCTCGGGGGAGATTCAGCGTGACACAGAGTGTGACAAGGCTGGTCCTTTGAAATACAGGTACAACAGAAACAGGAAGTAAGTTGTGGTGAAAGAGTACAGCAGGGTTCGCCACCACCCCCTGCCGGAGCCTCGTGGAGCTTTGGGTGTTTTCGCTCAATAAACACTCACAACGCCCGGTCTGGGAATCGAAACCGCGATCCTACGACCGCGAGTCCGCTGCCCTAACCACTGGGCCATTGCGCCTCCTAAAATGAGACTAATCTTCAAATAAATTAACATCAACACTAGTAAATTCCAGGACATCATTACAAATAGACATATTTCAATGATTTTTCTACTCTATTTCCTAAATCTTCATACATTTGTGATAGATCTTTGGCCTTACATCTTGCTTTTGTTTTATTTGTGAGATACACAGTTTGTTCTCAACAATTAAATACCTTTCTGAGAATGTCAGAAAACTTGTTATGTTTCCTTAAAAGCTCGGGTGATATATATTTAAATATTTTTGTCTTTTCGTAACCGTAGTCGTAGCGGTGGTTGTGGGACGCTTATCTCATTATAAAAATAATAAATCTATCCAAGCAGGTTTCGTTACAGATATTTCAGAGACTGACTTGTTTCGTTCATAATACAAGACTCAGAAACCAAATCCTTTCATACTTCTACCCCTTCTGCGTGATAATGATTTGTAACAGATACACAAATCTACATGTTGATGGGTGTATCTAGGACGGATGAATCTACTGTAATTATATATGAGGGAAAACTGTGTTAGTTAATAATAAATAATCCAGCCATTTTCATTAAATTTATTTAAAATTATTTTGTGTCTTAAAAGCAATTTCGCACGAAAATATAAAAGATACTTGTTGTTTTGTAAATTATTTATTAATTAAAAAAATATTAATTTTAGTTTGTGCACATTGGTGACTACACCGAGTTGGATATTTTTACATACATTTTTTTATTGATTTAATAAAAGTGAAACCAGTAACTGGAAAACACATGCTAGTAATGATATTCTATTAAAATATTACTTTTTAATTTTGATTAAAATGGCACTTTCTATGTGAAAGAGAAAAGAGGGCCGAGGGTTCAAGTCCCTTTCCATGTGTACATCAGTATGTTATTGGGTTAAGCTCCCGCCGTTTTTTTAAATTTTGGAATTTATTGCGTTTTAAAATTTTGGAATCTATTTTTTTCGAGAATTCTATGTTTGAATCATTTGGGAATCTATTTTTATTTCTAGTTAATTTTAGTTAATTTTTGTTTATTTTCAGATCATTAAAAGGGAATGTCAAGTTAAGAAAAACGAGCATTTTCGACACCTCCTTCTTTTTGCTTTTAATCAAGGTTCTAAGGCCGCAAAAGCTGCTCGCAACATTTGTGCTGTGTATGAAGAGGGTGCCATAGCTGAAAGAACCGCTCGTGATTGCCAAGTTCAAGAATGGAAATTTTGACCTCAAAGACGCACCTCGTTCTGGCCGTCCAGTTGAGTTCGATGAAGAGCGATTAAACCAACTTTTGCCCGAAAATTCTCATCAAACGACAAGGGCACTGGCAGAGAAAATGGAATGCTCCCACACTGTTATAGAGAAGCATCTTCACTCGATAGGACAGGTTCAGAAATATTGAGCATCGGTTCCGCATGCTTTAGGTGACAACAACAAAAATCAGCGAGCCATAATCTCCACTGGTTTGCTTGCACGTCACCGCTCAACTCATGGACACAAGCAACGATTTCTTTACCGAATCGTTACTGGCGACGAAAAATGGTGCCTGTACATCAATATGAAGCAGCGTAAGGAATGGCTTAGCCCCGGTAAACAAGCGGCACCGCGCGTGAAACAAAATCTTCTTCCGCGTAAAACGATGTTGTGCGTATGGTGAGACTGGGAAAGGATTATCCATTACGAATTGCTTCAACGGAACCAAACGGTCAACGCGGAATTCTATGTTCAGCAGATGGAACAACTTAACACGGCTATTCAAGAGAAAAGACCTAATCGGCAGCATGGAGTTCTGCTG
>NC_068982.1:183495556-183500841 GCF_001194135.2 Octopus bimaculoides | reverse complement strand
TATATATAAGCATCTTGTAGAGTTCAATACTGCATTACTGTTCCCAGAGGCAACAACGAAGCGAAATGACTACTTTAAACTAGAAATGGTTGAAACTAGATTATGGAGACCCAACTGTATGTGATATGGATTCAGTTTCAATAGAAACAGGATACGATAACATTTCCAGTACTCAGTTGGACCGGAAAGACAGACACGACAGATGGATTGATAGACACAGAGTGTAAAGGGTGATTAGATAGACAGACACAGTAGGTTGGTGTTAAGCGGTTAGATGAACACATTGCGCAGATGATGATTGGATAGATTAGATAGACAGACAGACAGACAGATAGATAGATAGATAGATAGATAGATAGATAGATAGATAGATAGATAGATAGATAGATAGATAGATAGATAAATAGATAGATAGATAAATAGATGTTGATTGGTTAGATAGGCTGAATATGCTCGTGTTGAATGAGTGGATAGACACGATGTGTAGATTTTGATTGGAGAAATGCGGCTCTTGATAGACACAATGTGTAGATGTTGACTGAGTAGATAAATACAGTGTAGAGATGCTGACTGTATAGATTGACACGATGTGTAGATGTTGAGTGAATAATAAACACTGTGACACTATGTATGGTGTGTAGATAGAGAAAAACCGTGTGTAGATGTTGATTGTATAGATAGAATGTGGTGGAATAGTTAGACACAGTGTATTGATGCTGATCGGATAGGTAGACATAATGTGTAGATGTTGATTCGATAAATAGACACAGTGTATAAAAAGGTCAGTTGCTTCAGTTTTCCAGGATACACCAACCCACATCACGCTGTTTGCGACATTGTACAACACTAGGGTTCGGCCATTCTCTCATCTCCATCAGGAATAGCAATTGCTGTTCCGATTAAAACATTTTATTCTAGCTGTGATTAATAACTGAATTGTTTTTCCCTTAAAAGAAAGTACCTTTCCTCCAAGACTTAACCAGGCTCCCAAATACGCCCTCACATATATTTCGCCCCGCCTCCACACACACACATGCGCGCGCACCACACTACTCATCTACCTTGAACCCTATACATTCCTCGGCAACACACATGCTCATATTCATACTCACTATTATGCTATGATCACACCATCATCACATCACATTTCTATAAACCAACCCATGCTTATCTCGCTCAGATTTTGCTACAAACCACTATTCTACATGTACTTCTACTCTATTCCCTCCCTTTCTAGCACTCACCATACTGCTCCCTAAAATCAATATCGTTTTTGTAGTTAACATTGGTCACCCCTTCATTTTTCTGTACTTGGCAAAAAACCACTATCCGAAGCGTTAATTTCTTTTCTGTTCATCCTTCCCAGCGTAATTATATCGATTTTGTACGAGTGTTCATTGTTTTGTTTATTTGGGGTTTACTTTAATTATTTTGTGATTCTACGTGAATATTCCGTTATCACTGTGACAGAGAGTATCCTCCTTCCAAGATTATCCCTGCATTTATATTATCAGCTAAGCACAGAGTATAAATTTAGCCAGGATAGTCAAGCAGGGTAGTATAGATGTTCACTACGTAGATAGATACAGTGGGTAAATTTTGACCGGAAATATAGACACAATATGTTGATTTAACTGTATTCAAAAACACACTATAGATCATATCTGGATAGGTAACTAGCTAGCTAGATAAATAGTCAGATAGAATGTGTAAATGTTGAATGGCTAGATAGTCAGCATGTGCAAATGTTTAATGGATAGATAAGTAAAAGTGTATAGATACTGATTATAGACAGACACAGTGTGTAGTTGTTGCAATATATAGACAGATGCAGTTTTAACTGGTCAAATAGACACACTGTGTAGATGTTAACTGGATAAACAGATAGACAAATACATTTTACAGACGTTTACTTTCCTTACAAATTCTACAGATATTGAACGTATATATAAAATACCTAAATGTTTACTATATATAGGTATTTGATGTAGATATTGATTAACAAAGTTGCAGCTAAAGGTAGTGCAGAAGATTCATGTCCGTTCATTCATCAATCTGTTCATTTTATGAAATTATTTCATTAAATCACCGACAGATGAATAAAAGAATCGTATGTCAAAAGGATCGAATTGTGTTACTTGTGACCTACAGTCTCTGCTCTACATCGTCTGCTTTGAAGAATGACGTTGAATTTCTAAAGTCCTGACACTTGTTTAATTTCATTCCACTAAGCAAGATAAGAGGTGACATATTTTGGTCACTAAACCGATGACCTCCGAAAGGTCAGTTTAAGGATAATAATTGTGAAAATTGATTAGATGATGTGAAGGAACTGTGCCTTGCAGCTGTTTGAGGCTATATAAATGTGAGAAGCTGTGTTTGAGTGTGTGCGTAGTAAAAGATATATGTGTGAGTTTATATCTATAGATGAATGTGTTATTAAATGTATATTTATGTGTGTGTGTGTGTATGTAATCTAGCATAACTGAATCTTTACGGTCGTTATATAAAGTTTCTTTTTTCGGTTCATCAGATGAGAAGAAGAGTGTAAGGTTTTCACAGAAATATTTGAAAACAGCCTATTGATCTCATTGGTTGATTGGAATAACAGAATAGACGGCACTACAGATATTGGAAGACACAGATGTACTTATAATAAAATGAATATTTCCACTTTATGTGTATGACAAATTTAAGAATATATCCATTATGTGCAATAGATGCAGTGTTCGTTTAAAATAGCTACCTGTGTATCACACTTAATGCGGATACATCGCGGTATTCGTCCGGAGATATCCCCTATGGACGTACTGTGCTTAAAAACACAAATACACAAATATACAGCAGCGGCGGAAGAGTGCTAGTTTTGTCTTAGCATGCGTTTGACAGTGTGTACATGGTATTGACAAAACCCAACGAAGGAGAAATGCGTATCTAGCATTCTCGCCGCCGGTGCTGGACGATTTTCGTCGGCGACTGATATATATTTGTGCTTTTAAGCACGGTGCGTCCACAAAAGATATCATTTCCGGACAAACACCTTTTCGCGAAATATCCGCACTAAGTATGATACGCAACTGACAATTTTAAGAATATATAAATATAAAGACAAGTACCTACAAAAGTCGTTACGCTACTCGTTCTGTTTTAAATTCTTCAAAAGAAACCAAAACATGCATGGATAAATCAAAAATTAATTCTGGTTTATGATCGAAGGTTGGTCAATACCTAACCAGCCATCTGTACTTCATTCATAAGGTAACACCATCACTTATCTGTAATCAGTATTTTTCTTATGAGTGAGTCGTCACTAATCTGTGATCCACGCCTCTGCTGTAAGTCATCAGTCATTAATTTGATAACTCATCAATAAATCAATCATTAATGATGAAGATGATGACGGTGGTCGCAGTGGTGCTGGTGCTGGTGCTTGTGATGCTGATAATGGGGGTAGTGAGAGTGCTGGTGATGGCGATGATAGTGATGATGATAATGATGATGATAGTGTGGTGGTGGTGATGGTGATACCTGTCATATTGTTTATGCGACACTCTTCCTCAGTTATTCAGTGCATTCACGACGAGTTGCCATTTCAATGTCATTCCGTCACACAACACCAAAACAAAATCAGCTCGGAAAATATTGGCAGACACATCTATATTCTATACAGAAGTCCCCCACCTCTACCCCCGAAACAAATAGACGATTAATAAAGGAAGCAAGATGCATTGCACAGAAAATGTTAAAACAAACACACGAACAACATGCATAAATCTCAAACAAAATGAAACATTAGCCTGTACGATGTGAATCTAACGGTGAAAATTCAAACTCTGGCAGTAATGTCTGCACCAGTCTTATTGACCCTGCTTGCTACAAAGAGGCACCCACATACATTGACATCGTTCCATCCCAAAAAATGAGACTAGAAAGGTCTAAAAGCTTTGATGATTGACTTAGGAACTTTAATGTCTCCCCACACTCTCAAAAGATTGGGAGTAGCATAGCAGAAAATATGGAAGCTTCTTTGGTAAAATTAGAGCCTAGTCGTGTATTCAGAACACTATGTATACACACGTAACATGTATATATTCGTACAAACACGTGCGCATGTATATACAGTAATCCCTCGACTATCACGGTTGTTACAATAAAAAAAAAATTAAAAAACGCCGCGATAGGTGATAATCCGCAAAGTAGAAACAGTACTGTACTGTATATTCTTTAAAATTATTTTTTATAATTTGTAATATTTATTTTATTATAAATGCAAAACAACACCACGGAGTAATCGACGTAAGCTTAAATGATAAACCGCGATAGGTGAACCGTGATATATCGAAGGATTACTCTGTGTGTGTGTGTGTGTGTGTGTGTGTGTGTAAGCAAAATAAGACAAGGTAGAAAATGCTAAAGTAATTTTATCTTGTAGAACATTTTAGTACCAGTTTCAGTCTTCGCGACTTTTTCGACTTAGAGTTAAGCATGAAAAACAATTAAATTGTGGAAAAATTAAATGAAATGTTTTTTAAAAATATTTTCATAGTTTTCAAATGCAAGGGACATTTTCCTTTTTTCTGTCTGTTTCTGTCTCTCTTTTTCACTCATGTGTCAACCTAATTGAGGGATCGGAGTTCTCTTTCAAACAGGGTCAAAGTTTTACAGTGAAAAACAACTTCACATGTACTTCGGAGAACCTAATATATGTATTAACTTGTTCTGGGTGTCGAGAGCAATACATAGGCCAAACCAAAAACAGTTTACGTCAAAGGATGGCTCCACATAGATCCCAGATAAAAATTCGGGAATACAGAAAAATAGCATTCAGCGAACACATTGACATTTGCGCCACTAACAAACAACCTAGCTTCAGAATTTTACCTCTCTACAAATTCAGGGACGATGCAACCTGTAGTCAGCGCATTAGTAAAGAGTCATATTTCATCACAAAATATAAACCCCTTTTGAATGCGTTCACCACAAATGGCACTACTACAAGGGCCTTAGAATAATACCCCCGCAAATATTAAAATCGATATATTCAGAACAGTCACTACCCATGAATTTATTCAGAACAATTCCAATCTCCACAACAGGTCACTTTTAGGTCACTTGACTATTTAAGAGGATTCTACCAACATCCTACTACTATCATACCACTCACGCACTTTTTATTATTCTTTCTCTTCTTTTCCAACTCCCACTTCTTCTTCTTCTTCTTCTTCTTCTTCTTCTTCTTCTTCTTCTTCTTCTTCTTCTTCTTCTTCTTCTTCTTCTTCTTCTTC
>NC_068982.1:183490736-183491094 GCF_001194135.2 Octopus bimaculoides | reverse complement strand
GGGTGACACGTAAAAGCACCCACTACACTCTCTGAGTGGTTGGCGTTAGGAAGGGCATCCAGCTGTAGAAACTCTGCCAAATCAGACTGGAGCCTGGTGTTGCCATCCGGTTTCACCAGTCCTCAGTCAAATCGTCCAACCCATGCTAGCATGGAAAGCGGACGTTAAACGATGATGATGATGATGATGATGATATCAACTCGTGTGTTCCTTCACAACCTTATACACACACACACACACACACATATACATATATATATATACCGCGCATGTGCATTGTTTGTTTTTGATTTTGTCGACTACACAGTATAGTAGGATCAGTTGGGCACCGTCTGTGAGAAAAACAGCACCATGATGC
>NC_068982.1:183487621-183490726 GCF_001194135.2 Octopus bimaculoides | reverse complement strand
TTGGGCACCGTCTGTGAGAAAAACAGCACCATGATGCAATTCACTCTGCCAGAAATTTGGAAACAACATGCTGTACTGCTTGGCATTCGTGCCGGAATCTCCAATACGAACATTTCAGGGTATCAATGTGAGGATAGTGCAGAGGATTCGGAAAGAGTTAGATGGGTCTAATGGTCATTCCGAAGGTACGGCAGCTCGGAAAACTCGCTCTGATCGTTCTGATAAGAAAAGAACTCCTGAATTTGTTGGTGAGATCCAGGCCATGGTGTTGCCGAAGGGAATTTTATAGAACATTGAATGGCAGTCTGGATCGATGTTAAACCTCTGCCGCCTTGTTTTCGTTTTAGGCTGAACTACGTCATTGCTGATGTAGAAATAATGCGTGCTGGTTAATATCTTCCAGGTTTTCACATCAATGGCTCGTATCTCATCAAGCGTTCAATCAAGTTACCCGAATGTTGGTATGAGTACTGGCACTGCAAACACATTGTGGGCCACTGTTTTATTGAATGCAGAGAGTTGCGAGGCCCACATTTTCGTTATTCGGCTGTAATATTCCTTACTGACACGTGTTTTGTTACAGGTGCCATTGTAAAATATGTTTTCATCCACCTCTAGATACCTGTATCATTCCTCATCGGATATAGAGGAAACAGTTAAGTCATTGATAGAGACGTTGTTAGTCTGGTGTACAGTTTTCCCTCTTTTCACAACCATACAGCAACATTATATCCTTTGAAAATGTTGTAACCAGGCCAAGGCTCTTTTTCATCTCATGCATATTCTTGGCATATAGTTTCAAATCATCCACAAAAAACAAAACAAAACAGTGTGTAATTTTGGTATTTCCGCTTCCTTGTGAACGAGTGAGCTATCCTACAGACTTCCTTAACATGAATGACAAGGGGTTTACAGAGAGTATAAATAATATTACAGAGTATCATATTCCCTTTGGAATATGCCTTGCGATACTGTAGTCTATCAGTGATAATACAATTACACCTTGTGTTTAATTTCAGGATGGTAGTCCACAATGAAGTCAGGTCAGCTATGGCTCTGACTAAGCTCACGGAACTTTAGCAAGTCAAATGGCTTCTCGCATGCATAAGTTGGGGACAGAATTAAAGGCTTTCTTGTAGTCCAGCCACACTGAAACTAGGTTCCTCCTATGTGCCCTCACCTCTGACATTACAGTTTTGTTTATTAACAATTGCTCGGTACATTCTCAGACTCCCTTCTTCCCAGCTGCTTGTACTGCTGTGATGATGTTATTACTTTCACAATGGTCTTCCAGGAAGATGTTTAAATATGCTGCATATATTTTATACATTAAGTTCTGGCATGCAATTGCCATGTGGATGGTTCTGCATTTGGGGATCAGTTTTGACTCTGCAAGAGCTAACAAATTTGGTATGGTACTATTTCCATTGAGAGCTTGCTGGTACAGGTTGATAAGATATGGTCGGTAGAAGGTTAGCTTCTTGTACTAGTATCCAACTATCAAGTCACTTTCAGATGCTTTTCCACCTCGAAGTTTCTGGATTACAATCATAAGGGTATCGCTATCAATGCTGCATGTCTTGGGTGTAATGCAGGGACAATAACATCGAATTTCTTCTAGCCAGAGAGCATCCTGGTTAAACTTCATTTCTTCGCTCCAAATTTTCCTCCAGAAGGAGTCTATGCCTTCTCATAAAAGAACTTCTATGATGTTCACCGCTTCTCTTCTTGTGACTCTGTACACCGCCGCCGGGCTCCAGTTCATATTTTTTTGTTTATTGTTTTTCTCTCGGTTACTCTCTTCCGATGTCTGAGTTTATCACTGACTGTTTTTAGCTCTTGCTTGAGGGCGATCAGTTGCAAGCGAGTGTCCTCCTTTTGTTATCTCCAAACATTATTTCTATCTCCTTTTTCACATTTTGCTGGTGAGACGTATAGTGATTTGTTCGTTTGCAGGCAATAAGCATCATCACATGGCTGATGGTCTTCCGTAAATTATCTTTTTCTCTGTCTTCAAAACCCATGATGGCACTTTTTTCGCTGTTTCGGTTTTGTTTACTTTTTGAACGTCGTTTGTGTACTGCTCTGCAGTAGTAGACAGGGCATATAGGCATACGTTAATCTGCCAGAATGAGTGTTCATTACACTGTTTTAAATGCTCCTCTCCAATTTTTAGTTAACAGCTTTTAATATCGTGTCTGGTGGTCTTTTGCTTACTTTGGTAGAGAATACTCTCTCTTCGAGAGAGTGCTTGAAAGCCAGGGCATACTTCACCGCTATATAACACTGCAGTTATGCCTGCCATTTACCATAGTCGTAATAGTCGTCAGCTATTTTAAACCTGTAATGTAGTTTGGCTGGAAGGCAGTATAGTATATGTTGAAATATCGCTAACTGTGAAACCACGTTGTGTTCTAACATCGTCCACGTTTTCGTTTATATTGTTTAGGAGTAGGTTAATTTCAGATCTTTTTCTAATAAAGTTACATCCACTAACTTTCTTTCTATGTTCCACAAATGTTGCTTGTTGGCGTAATTGTTTTGCAGTAAAATAATTTAATTCCGGATGCAGATCGTCCCAATATGATTACAATAGATTCATATAGCCAACGGCGGGGTCTTGTTTCGTTCTTTTATAACAGTTAAATAAATCAGTTTCCAATTCATAACTCCAAGAAAAAAGCGCTTTGTAGTTATTGTTTCTTCTATAACTACAGTATGTATGTATGTATGTATGTATGTATGTATGTATGTATGTATGTATGTATGTATGTATGCATGTGTATAAATCACACAAGTAGTACGAGTAGAATTTGAGGCGAAGAGGAAAGAAGCAAACGAAAAATACCCTCGCAGAATCAGACAGGCGAAAACACGAGCCTGAAAAGCGTAGAAATATACAGCAGAAAACAACAAAGAAGTGCACAATGGAGTTTAATGCGCCAAAAGAAGAAAGAAAAGAAAATCTGACGTTTCAGGTCTTTATGGAAGAGAATACAAACGAATAAGAAATGAGAGACAGGAAAAAGAAAACAAAATGTACGACACCATATACATCTACACACACACACACACACGTGTGTATATATATATATATATATATAT
>NC_068982.1:183483007-183487535 GCF_001194135.2 Octopus bimaculoides | reverse complement strand
TTAAGGAGGGTATTGGATTTAACCAAACCCAAAAGATACAGGTAATACCGAGTAAGTGCTGTATACCGACTAGTTTTGCCCCAGTCGTTGTATGAACAGGATTGGGGATTATAAGTCGTGTATTAGCGTGTGTATGTATAAATATATAAAAGGATAAAGAGAACAATGGTAAAGTTAGGAATATATTTTATAGATCCATAAAATATATTTCTAACTTTACCATTGTTCTCTTTATCCTTTTATATATTTATACACACACACACACACACACACACACACACACACACACACACACACACACACACACACACACATATATATATATATATAACGGTGACGCATACACAAGGGCCTGTAGTATTTTGCATGTGCGTTTATGTATGCGCTTACACATACATAATACATACATACATACATACATACATACATACATACATAGATCTGCACATCCAACAACATACATACTGTCAGTAAAATTGTGCACAGATAATATATTTGGTAATTCTAAACTAGCTGGATATTAATTACATTTTGTATTTTCACAAGTATTTTCATGTTTTGCAATAATCATCAAAGAAATGTTTATGTAGCAACTGTCACTATATACATTTTAGTATTTACATGACAACAACAACTGTGACTGAGAGTTAGTGTTGCATAGTTAAGGGAGATAATACAGTAGTACCCCTGTTTTTGGGTGAATATTATTTTTTTGTATCAAATTAATATTACTGTACATTTGTCCATTCCGAAATGGTTTAAGAAGTGGAAATATTGATTTCAAATTTTGGCACAAGGCCAGCAATTTAGGAGGAGGGGTAAGTCTATTAAACTGACCCCAGTACTCAACCGGTACTTATTTTATCTTCTCCGAAAGGATGAAAGCAAAGTCGGCCTCAGCGGAATTTGAACTCAGAAAGTAAAGACGGACGAAATGCTGCTAGGCATTGTGCCCGGCGGGCTAACGATTCTGTAAGCTCGCCGCATTAACAAGTGGGAATATTAAAAGAAACTTATTACTGTATATCTTCAAATGACTCCTAAAAAGGATCGTTGTGATATGAGGGTCTTTAATTTGCTGTCTGTGTTCTTGCATACGTTATGATAATGATTTTCCAGTTTGGTTAATATATTTTTTTTTCACAATTCAGACGTTCGATATAGTAAATCAAATTTCTTTCCTACTTCATATTTACATTTATAAATATTTTTCGTGCGATCTTTGGGCTGAGTTAATGATCAGCATCTATAAATTGACATGTGCCATGACGTTTGTCATTTTGACTTGAATACTTTGAAGTTTTTATCATTGCTACTTCTGTCAAACTTGGCGTTTGTCAACAATTGTTTAAAATTTTTGCAGTTGTCGGTTGCTTTAATTACCAAACTTTCGATTGGTAATTATATCCTTTAATTTATTATATTGTCTGATAATTGGCAAATTTGATATAGCGACGTTAAAATATTCTGCTAACGTGAGATATATGTCAGTGTAAAGTGTACTATATTATTTGAATCTAATTTGGTTTAATAATAACATTCACTCAAAAATACGCTGAAGATATTATAGTCTGCTGCCTCAACAAAAGCAACAAAACACTGGATCTCTGCTTCACAAATAATGTGGAAGTAATCCACAATATGAAGGTGACTCTTAAAAATCTTCTTTGATCTTAACACTGAGGAATTAACTATGTATGGTTCAAGGTAGCTGATATGCCAGCCCTTCCAAGCCACTCCAGCCTTTTAATCGAAATTTCCAAAGCTCATTGGAAAACAATAAATAAACTGATGAGACAAACTAATCCCCAACCTTCTCTTTGCAAGACAATGACATAAAACTGCGGTAATTTACATCAATAATGCCAGCTAGATGCATTAAAAGGTTTCAGTGAGGAATGTTGGCGTTCATAAAAATAATTTCCATGGACAAGAATATTCTCATGAATCTCTCATTAGTTACCTGGGCGTACAGCTGAAAGAAAAAGAAATCAGTTTAAAATATCGCTCAAAGACATGGGAACTAAAATAAAATACTCAAATGAAAATGAGAGAGCATTTGAAGAAAACGTTAGCTGAAGACAGCATAAAAAAAAAAGCTTAAAGTTTTCTACAGATTCTCAAAAAAAGGAATGTCAGTACATCACAAGATAGTGGTACAGTTTAAAGTAAATAGATCAATTATGGCAAAATAAGGACAACTATCAATAAATAGTTCTATAGTATTTTAACAACTTCGGTGGTACATATGAAAATAGCTGAGCCACCTGAGAATTTCCATACTAACTTTACACTGTGAAACGACAAACATGAATAACATGATGCGAAACATGTACAATGGCCGCCATAGGTAAAATGAGATTAAACTTAGCAACATACCCTAATGCTTTACTTGTAGTTTTCTTAAAAACATGAAAATGGCTCAAGAAAACTTGCTTCAGTTGCTATTTCCTTCATAAGTTCAGTGAAATAAGTAAGCTACACAAAATGATGAAAGAGTACATATATGCTATTCATAAGGATGGAGTAGAGCAGATGGTAAATTATTAATGTTTTATGCTT
The DNA here is from genome assembly GCF_001194135.2 of Octopus bimaculoides. Taxonomy (NCBI): domain Eukaryota; kingdom Metazoa; phylum Mollusca; class Cephalopoda; order Octopoda; family Octopodidae; genus Octopus; species Octopus bimaculoides. The sequence goes on along the minus strand of NC_068982.1, from coordinate 183,484,973 downwards.
TTGGTGTTACATTCTGTTGCCGATCAAACTTCAACATAGCAAAGGCTACATTTCGAAGATAGCCTTTCTCCAGAGCCATAAAATACTTCATTTACGTACAACTGTTAACCCTATTCGAAGTTCAAGTGGTACTTATAATAGAATATAGCTCCTGCCTCTAGAACGGTCTCACTAATACATGCACGAACATTTTAACTACATCTAAAGAAAGCTAAATTGATTGATGTACATGAAGTCGTTCGTCAAGTCACAGAACTTTTTGATTTGCTGGGTCTGAAGAAAGGAGAAGTGTTCATGGTCTTCACAGGTCCTCCAAAACTGGTGAGGGTGATACCACTACTTAATGTTCCTCTTGAACTTTTGTGAAAAAGACATGAGTAAGAAAGGAATTCTACTGGGATAATTTGCAAAGTCTTTGATCAGATCCTCATTATGACACCAGGAAGACTTGGAAATTATATTTCCGATCATATAAACCACTTCGAATGCTATTTTAAATAATTCAAAGTGATTTCTTTTGTGCCGTAAACCATTTACCATTTCTGTGGTCCCCACCTTAGTTTGATGCCCTTAGCACGTGTTTATTTTGCTCATTGGTTAATCCAGCGCCGATTGTAAGTTAAGTAAATTGTATTGGCACTCAAACACAGATGTAGAGTTGGACTTGGCAAGGATTTTTCCAGAACGTTGACTGTGAGAAAATAGGCCACAACTTATATAATTTCCGCAAAGCAGGAAAACTAGAACGATTTCTTAAAAGAAAGGAACCAAACTATTGCAGACAACTATTCTCAGTCGAGCATCCCGCGCTGAGTACCACAAGGAACTGTCTTGGAGTGCCATTATTATATCTAATGGTTCACTATGTATACTTATTATTGCAACAGCTAGCTTGTATAGCTCTACTGATGATATTAGACCAGGGGTTTTCAAACTGTGGTCCGCAGACCACAGGGGGTCCGCAAGGACAAGACAGGATGTCCGTAGACAGCAAATACTTTTTATGGGCGATTTGATTTTATATATGTTTTTTAATCGAAATCTTTTAATTGACAATAAACCTATTTGTTAAATACTGTTAAATAAATAAATGTAAAAATATATGTTATTTTAAGCAAATATTTATGTATAAATTTCATATGCGTTTATAAGGGTAAAGCCTGAAATATAAAGGTAAAGCCTGAAATATAAAGGGGTCCGCAAGTCAAAAAGTTTGAAAACCCCTGTATTAGACAATTAAATATCAAAGACAACCAAAAGTCGCAATGACATATAAGACCTACATAAACAACTCGGGCAATGAACAATCCCCGAATGATATTAAAAATCCACAGAAAGATCCCAAGCAAGCAAGAGTCCCGATATTATTAACAATCCTCAATAAGATCTCAACAGAGGGCTCAAGAAATCAACATGCTGCTCAATACCCCATTATCGTCCCTCTGGCACATTGTTATACAAGATAGCTACACAAGACCAGAATAAGTGAGTAGTAGTAGTAGTAGTAGCAGCAGCAGCAGTAGTAGTAGTAGCAGCAGCAGCAGCAGCAGCAGCAGCAGCAGTAGTAGTAGTAGTAGCTGTCGTTGTGGTAGTGATAGTAATAGTAGTAGAATCCGTGGTGATGGTTGATGTTTGAGCAGGAAATTGTTATAGTTCGGATCGCGTGCACACGGGTGTATGTGTGTGTGTGTGTGTGTGTGTGTGTGTGTGTGTGCGCACGTACACGCATGTGCATGTGTGTAACTATGTGTATATACATGCACGTATGTACGTATCAATCAATCAATCAATCAATCAATCAGCGAAGCAATTTATGTATGTATGTATGTATGTATGTATGTATGTATCTGTCTGTCTGTCTGTCTGTCTATGTATCTATCTATCTATCTATCTATCTATCTATCTATCTATCTATATATATATATATATATATGGATCAAAACAGTTTCATTCAAATTCGTGAGTG
>NC_068982.1:183473091-183482805 GCF_001194135.2 Octopus bimaculoides | reverse complement strand
ATATATATATATATATATATACATACATACATGCGTGTATGTACAGCTAATTAGCCTCTTCCTCTACACCTCTCCCCTTCATCCACCCTGTCTTTCACTACTTTACTCCTTTTCCATCATTACTCGATTATTCCTCTCACTCTTCCATACACCCCGTTCACTATCTCTTTCTCTCCCCTTCTCCCCTCACGCTTCCCTTACACCTCTCTCATTAACCCTTACTCTTTTTACTTATTCGCCTTCCGTACACTTTCTTTATCCGTGTTCCTTACACATACACAAACGCACACATACACACACACACACACTCTCACACACGTACACATACACACAAACATATCCATACAAACATCCACATTGTTTCCTTTTCTCATGTTATCTGCGAATATAAACATACACACGCACTCATTTTCTCTATGTCTCTCTCTCTTTCTCTTTCATACATTTTCTTGCACACTCATCTCTCCCATCTACCCTCTTTGTTTCTTTCTGTCTTTCCCTGTCTCTTACTGTAAACCCTTTACTTATCTTTCTCCCTTCTCGTCTGCTAGCTATATACACACTCTCTCAATAACTTTTACTCTTTCTTTAAACATCTTTCTTCCTCACCCTCCCACTTTCTCCTATCTCCTATATTACGTCACTATATTGCTATTCTCTACCTCCCTCACATTGCTTCCTCCTACTCCGCTCACATTCCCCCTCTCTTATCTAAATCTCAATCCTCCCCTTCATTTTTTTTTTACTGTCGTTGCCATCGCCATCCTCATCGGACAACTAGAGGTTACTACTGCTGCTACTACTATTACTGTCTTTACTACTAATACTACTATTAGCCGTACTACTGCTACTACTGCAAACATCACTGGAGTGGCAGGCCGTTGGGGTATTGGTGAGAGGGCCTGATAAAGAAATCATAAGCAAAGAGAACTGAGAGAGGAATTCAGCATCAGAAGGAGTTTGGAGAGGAAGGGGAGGAAGGCAAGGGAGGAGAAAAGTAAGAGGAAGAAAGAAAGAATAGTGAAAGGGGAGGTTGAAGTGGTGTACGACAGCGGTAAGAGCATCAGCATCAACAGCAACATTAATAAGCAAAAAGAGTCGGGGGAAGAGATGATACAGAGAGGAGAGTATGAGGAGTATAAGAGAAGAAAAAGAAACGAATGACAGTGAAAAAAAGAGAAAGGGGAAAAGGCAGAGTATAAGCTATGTTAACACGCCAAACGTCACCGCAGCTCTCTCACTCTCTCTCTTGGTCTTACTCTTCCTCCTCCCCTTCTTGCGTGTGCGAGTGTGTGTCAATGTATATGCTAATACGTTAGAGTAGCTGCGCCTCTTTCTAGTGTATGTGTACGAATGAATGTGCGCGCGCGAGCGTGTGTGTGTTCGGCAGGCAAGCTTACTGTAGTTCGAGGAGTCCTGCTAGCTGGAATGGAACTCAGCTCGGTGTAGGCTCCGTAAGGGGGGGCACACACATTACAAAAAGAACACAAACAACAACAGCAGCAGCTTCGACGTAACGATATATATATATAAATATAAATATATATATATATATATATACACATACATACATATAATCAAAACAGATTTGTGTGAATATATATATACATACATAAACATAATATATATATATATATATATTATATGTATATATATATACACACACATATATACATGCCGTAAAGATGGAATAGTACAGGAGGAATACAAAATATTCTGTGAGTGGATACCAACAAGACACCAAACCGAGGAATCCATACCCGCTGCCACCACCACTACCACTACCACCACCACCATCACCACCACTGTCAGCTTCTCTCTCTTTTTTCCCCACTCTGTATATCTATGTATCTAAAGTTCTTAACGAAGGAAGCAGCTTTCGTCTGGTTTGGTCTCCTAGTCGGTCTATCTATCTCTCTGTATGCGAGTGTGTGTTAAATATACATGTGTTTGTGTAAGTACTCTTCCTATATAGCTTGTAAATATATTTCTGTGTATACATGTATTTTCACCTAGGTGCGCGATTGAGTTAATTTGTATACGCGCGTGAGAGAGAGTGTGTGTGTGTGTATATATATAGAAAAATACATATAAATATATAAATATTTATATGCCTTTATCTCTCTATCTCTGTATATATATATAAATATATATTTACATACATCTACATATAGCTATATATGTTGTGTATGAGTGAAAGCCGAAGAGGTGTGTGTCTTGTGTATGTGTGGTATTTCGTTGCCTTTAGGACATGGCCGACTGGAACATAGTTACAGATTGGCTGCGTTCTTTGAATCTGGTGCACTACACACAAGCCTTCTTGGATAATGGTTACGATGATCTGGAAATTTGCAAACAGATCGGCGATCCCGACTTGGACGCCATAGGAGTCTTCAAACAGGAACATCGCCAGCGAATCTTGGATGCTGTGAGAATTCTTCGTGAACAAGGTGGAACGGCCGTTTATTTTACCCTCGAAAAACCCAACAATGATATTGGTGTGGCTGCTAGTATAGTAGACGGTCATGGACATGTGGCTTGTACCACCACCGCTAACAACACAGATAGCACTTACCATAGAACTGGTGGTTTGGTGTGTCTGGGTGGTGGTAGTGGTAGTGGTATTGGTGGTGGCAATAACGGAGATCACAGCGGAGATTGTTCCACAAACGAACCGATCCATTCTTCCCGTCGTCTGCCCAATGATTATGAAGATGGCAAGTCTGCATTGTTGACTTACCCCAAGATACAGTTAAAACATATTATCCGTGACAAACTTGTTCGAGATGAGATCGATCTGTCTGGTCCACCTTACACCACTGCGGTAAGTCAATAATGATTGATTTAAAGGAGGTACAACGGCGGAGAGAGGGTGGGGAAAGGGAGAAAAACATTTTCTTTTTTTTTTACCTGTAATATTTCTTTATTCAATGTTTTGCTGTTATGTTTTGTTTTTAATTTTTGCCCCTCATTCCATTCCTTGTCCACTCATCACTTCTACCCCCTCCTGCCACCACCAATTTCTATCCCGACAAACCCTCCCATCACATTTTTTCTTCCCTTCTCCCACCCCTTACGCATCTTTTTATTATCTCTACTCCTCCCGCGCCTCCCACCTCCCTGACTCATTCACCCGAATCACTCCCGCCCCATCCCTCCTGCCCTCTTCCAGTCGTTGTTCTTTTCGTCTTACTGAGTTATGTACACATATAGACTCATACAAACATTTATATACACACTTAGACTCATACAACCAGTTATATACACACTTATACTCACACAAACAGTTATATACCCATAGACTTAAACACACGTACACACAATACATATACACGCTTATGGACAGTTATAAACCTTACAATTGTAAAGATAGTTTCATATTTACACAAAAATTCTTTTTATACAAGATTTTATACAACACAATTACATAGTTTCTCTTCACACACATGCGTACAAACCATTATTTACATAAACATACTGACACACATTCAATTACATACATAAACACATCTATACATCCTACATCTAATTGCAGGCACACAATGTTATATATATATAAAAATACAGAAATGCACACACGTCGCAAACATACATTAAAACACGAACACATACATATGTGCATAATATACACCCGTACACAGATATACACCATTATATACAGTTTTACACGTACAATTTACATTGTCTGTCAGACAGTTATATGTGTACAGATCATTTTAAACACAGTTACAAACACAAATATACACACCTTGCTTACAATTACTTTTGTCAAGCACACATATACTTACATCACAGACATGCATAAACACACAATTATATACATACATATCACAAGTACATACACAAGCACATATATAATTATATCACAGATATGTATACACAGTAACATACTTAAACACTACACATTGGCATACACAACACGGGCACACAGACACACGCACGTCACACAGATGTGTAAAACGCATAGTTATAAACATCACATTACAAGAGAATAACATAGTAACATATACATACATGTTGGAATATCACAGATATATAAATACAGCAATACAATAGTTCACACATACACACATTACATACGTACATTACAACTGGCATAAACACACACGCACGCACTCCTATTGACACTACAGACAGAAACATTATTTAATATTTTTACAATATTTATTCATTTTAGTCATTTTTACTTCATGTAAAATATTGGTTTACAGCTGAACAAGAGTTGATTGCCTGTTTATATATATATATATATATATATATATATATATATATATATATATAGTATCTGTGTGTATACATGCCAGACATGGTACCGTACACACACAACTACAACGTGTAATGTAGACACTGCCAACTTTTGACTGTTTATACGCTCATAGTTATTCAATTATTTCTTTTTGTCTTAACCAAACCATCGTTCTATACATTTATAGCTTGTTTATTATAACCAGCTCACATTTGATTATACATACGTGCTGTTGATAATTCACCATCAACAACAATCGAGTTTCCTATATTTGAACATCCATGTGATGACTTGGAAACAAGTTATGCATATATGTGTGTATGTGTGATAAGATGTGCATATACACATCTATAGATATATACGTAAATGCACATTACATAGGCAGATGTGTATGTATAAATTGTAAGATTCGTTGAGATTGGCATTAAGTTTCGCCAGGTGGCTTGGAACCTCAGTTATACGAACATTTATAAACTAATTCAACTATGCGTTTAACAAAGTCTCCCCATAACACGTTCTGTTGTGTTGAAAATTACTTTAAAAATAATAAATGCGGATGTATAAAGTGTGTGTGTGTATCCTCTTCCTCTATATATGTAATACATTATATATGTGTGTGTGCTGTGTGTATTTATCTATTATTGCAAATATGTGTATAAAGGTATAGGTATGTGTATGTATGTGTATATATATACATATAATATAAATGTGGATACGCTCTATTGACAAATACATGAGTGCCTAGTTTTTTCTTTCTGATTTACGAATTCTTAGAGGACTTAATATTCATACACATACTAGTTTAATCTATTGCACTGCATGGATGTGATAGTTGGACCCTATTGCTAAATTCAAAGCGTTCGCAACCACGTCCAACCTGTGAGTACTGAGGATCAGCTGAACTGACCATTGAACAAACGAGTCGGTGCTTAATGAAATGGGAACCGAAAGAAGCAACTGACAGGAAAAAAGAAAGCTGCAGTATTTTAGGCATGTCATCAGGGCTCAGAAGCTCTGCATCCACATCCTAGAATCAGTGGGAAGTTAGGAGGATGGAGACGGGGAAAGCCCAGAAGACACTGGTTGGATGATGGACCGGAAAAACCTCTGGCATAATGCGCAATCATAACCAGGCGCAGGAATCGAGGGAGGGAGATGTTGCATGTGTCCATAGTCCCCGAATCCCAGCAATGAGGATAGAAATAGGCGAGGCAATATGTGTGTGTATGTGTTTGTGCATCTGTGTGTAAATATATATATGTGTATCTCTATGCTTATATGCCTGACCAAGTCGCAGTTTGGAGCGACGATAAATTTTGACACCATATATAACAAATAAATGTTTAAGTGAAGTTAATGGTGTTTGTGTTTCTGAATTGTTAATATATACCTTCCACGCTGCAATCGTTATATATATATATATATATATATATAATGTAGTCACTGGTTATGGCCGGTATGTGTATATGTATGTATGCACATATTTTTCTGTGTGTATATATATATTTTTACACACATATACAAACAGGTATATATATATGTGTGAAAATATATATTCATGTATACATTACACACATAGACCGACATGCATTCATGCATCCATCCATCCATACACACACACACACACACACACACACATAGGTGATGGTTTCAAACTCTAACAGGAATTATAAAGAAGTCTTAATCATTTTCGCTTTTGATATGCATTGATACATTTAATAAAGATCCTGGAGGGTCTAAGCACCTAACTTTGGAGTTGTAAAACATACCCATCCAGGAAACTGGATGCCACAGCATAAATACCAAACTGAGGACCCAATATTGTAACAGCTTAGGGTCCTAGGGCTCAGTTTTCCAATATCTTGCTAAAGAACGTGAAACTCTCCTATATGTATGTATAATTCCGTACGTATATGGGCATCTATCTGTCTGTCTGTCTCTATGTACATATATGAGAGTTTGCGTATAGAAATATTTGTATTTATATAGGAATATATTGTATAGTGTGTGTATTCATATAATGTTCTCAAATTAAAAATCAAATGGATCTTGGGCAAGTGCGACAGTGAATGTCTTAACTGTTCGATCACTTGAACCGAACAGAAAGAAATATCTCATAAAAATAGTGTCTACGTAGTCGAGTATTCTTCAAACACATTTTTCCGTAACAGAGATAAAATGAGCGTGACAAACTGACAGACTTGGCCTTTTTGAATTCTAGTTGTCGTCGTCCACCCTGCAGGCATCCAAACAGCTTCCGTTTACCCAGCTCCACCCACAAGACCTGGCTCCTTCGATACTACGATAGAATTCGCATGCCTCGCATGCTGCCGCAGTGAGATCGAACACAAAAACTACTGATGGCTTAGCCTAAGTTTTTACCATTTCGACATGTTCCCGTTCATGTGTATCTTCTCCCTGTCTCTCTCCCTCTCTCTCCTTCTCTGCACACACACACACACACGCTCATACATACACGCGCGCGCGCGCACACAGACATAAGCATACACTCCCACACACACAGTTATATACATAGGTACGTGTATATACTTAAGGATTTCTTTGCATGATTGTGTATGTTTATGGGTCTGTACACATACATAGATTTGTATATATTCATATATACACAGGTGTAAATGCACATATATATATATGCACGCGTCTATGTATGTGTGCATGCGTATACACACACACGTCTATGTATGTGTGCATGCGTATACACACACACAGGAATGTTCATATGATTATATATGTATGTGTAGATTAAGGGGAATTATAGAAGGAACACATCCAGGCAATCAATACAAATTCCAAAGCATAATTTTAAACACACAACGAAATAAATATATAAATTTATAACTCAGTGAACAAGATTACATGTATGTAATTCTATGTATGTGTATATACATTTATTTATATTGTATGTATATACGATTACATGTATTTATATAAGCAAATATGTGACAATATTTCACACACACATACACAAATGTATGAACGTAATGTGTGTGTATATATATATACATACATATATACACATATATACACACACATATATACACATTCAAATCTATTAAATAATGATAAAAGTTATGATGATAACGGTTTCTTTTATTTGCCGCAGGGGCATCAGATAAGAGCGACACTACAAAGACAGTGTTCAGTTTGTTTGGAAGTTTTTCATGAGGTTTATTTTATAGAGTGCTTAGGTTCACTATAGAAACTCGTCGGTTAGAGGGTAAAAGACGGATCAGAAAAGCATTAATAAGTCATGTAAATAAAAGCAGCAATGATAGCCAAACGTGCATGCAGAGTACACAGGATGAAAGACAATAAAACACAAGTGAACAGTAAAAGAGCAATAAAGAGGAAAGAGTGCTGCATAGGCACGACGTGAAAGACTAGTGTTGGTGAATTTCGGGAAGCATGGAATTCTTGAAGGATGCAGTGTCCTGACAGCTAACAACACACACACACACACACACACACATACACACACACACACACACACACACACGCATAAAATCATTATATATATATACACGTCAACACACATACACACACACATATATGAAGGTGGCGAGCAAGCAATCGTGTGCATGCTAGGCAAAAATGTTTAGTGGTATTTCGTTTCGTTTTTACGTTCAGAGTTCAAATACCGTCGAAGTTGACATTGCCGTTCATCCTTTTGGCGGGGTCGATAAATAAGTACCAGTTGTGCACTGGCGTCGCCGTAATCAACTTTCCCCTTGCCCCGAAACTGCTGGCCTTGTGCCAAAATTTGAAACCTATATGTGTGTGCGTGTGTATGTGATTATTGGCGGAGTTTATATGTATGTATATATATATATATATATATATATATATGCTTGTACATGCATATGTAAATATGCACACATGTATACACACACACACACATGTTTATGTCACTATGCATGTACTCACACATGTATACACAGACGTACACAAACGTGCGGTAGGAACAACCCCTGACGTACGTCTACTACCGTCTCTACCTCGATTGCTCAGTCTTATTCTTTGCTTATATTTTTCAGTCTCGTACCCTGTTAGGACCCTATTATCCACTATCTCGTTACTTCCTTCAAATGTCAGAGAGTGACTTGAGGGAGATTTGGCTGCTTTTGTTACCAATCAGGCAGTGGTCCCCTATTTCAAACTAAGAAAATGTTTATATTACGAAGTCTATAACACATACACACACTCGTACACGCCATTGTTCGCGCGCGTAAACAAACATATACACACATTCAAACACACACACACACATACACACACACATTCAAACACATGCGCACACATGTATACATCTTTAAACACACGTATGCATATATGCGCGCACAATTATCTGTGTTTATAATTTCTTACAGAGTTTGTGTATACGCAGGATAGAATGGACTAAACAGATCGTATAACTGCGTCATTGCATTCACCCCTTGTTCACTGTATTTTAAAATTTTTTATTTTATACACCCTGTCCCTCTCATTTGCTTAGGGAGTGTATATACATGCATATGTTTAATAAATTTAATATATAATTTCTCTCCCCGCTCTATATATATTGTTTGTTTTTATGTTATAATACAAACAGTTATACATTAAACTGAAGGATTACGCATTACATTTGGTAAAGTCCAAATGTATTATTCTTTAACAAGAATAGTTTTGACGGTAACTTCGAAGTTTTGGCCAGCTAAGCCATCATCGGATTCTGTACGTTCATTCGTCCTTTTGATAGGTCTTGTTTTTAGTCCGACTGGGTTTTGAGCAACCCTCCTCACCAGGCAAGCCTAGTGGCAGTGCCAGTTTAGTCGCTGGCGACCCGACCATGCAACAAGTTGTACTGGCTTCCATGTTACCAGTAGCATGCATGAAATACCGCAAAAGTGACCCGATAGAAAAGAACGGGTGAACCTAGTGTAGGTTCAACGACTAGCTAGCTAATAACATGGGTCCTAAGAAATATCAGATTGATGTCTGGTATGCTGGATGACCACTGGGAGCGATGTACCCCTCAGCTTTTGTTAAAGTAGGTCTCTAGACGGTTACTGATATAAAACCAGATACGCAGGGAATGGCATTAAACATTTTGGAGATTGTTTGCTTGAGCTTCAGATCATGGCGCTCCCACGTTCTTGACACTGCGACCCATATTGGCACTGGATACCTTGCCATGGCTTGTCTCTGGACCATGTCTGTAGAGTGGAGAGGGTCTTTGAGATGCTGTGCAAGCCTTATTGGACCTAAACTTTTAGGTTACGCAATCGCCGGCGAGGCGACAATCAAGGGTGCCGTGACGAGCATGGAAGCCGCGGACGCGAACCCGGGTGAAGCTGACTGGCACGGGAGTTGCTGGCATTTTCTATGGACAATGGTCAGGAACGGTCTTCCTCAGTCACAGGTGGACAGCCATCATGTATGTATGTATGTATGTGTAAATATACATATAT
>NC_068982.1:183470659-183473030 GCF_001194135.2 Octopus bimaculoides | reverse complement strand
TATATATATATATATACGTACGTACATGCATACATACATACATACATACATACATACATACATATTCATACATACGTTTATACATACAGTAGAGAGCGTATACATGATGTTTGAATCGTAGATGTGTATATTAGGTGAAGGTGTTAAACACCTCACTTGGTGTAAAGACATCATCATCACCCAGCATCTTGGATACCTTTAGCTGAGTCCATTCTGTTACAGATTCCCAGTTTAAAGATATCTTCCTTCCTCAAACCCATCGCTCTCGGAAGCCTTATAATTTGTCATGGGCACTGATTTTAAAAAGAAAGTACACACGCACGAGCACACACACACATACACACACACAGAGGCGAGTGTCTTGTGTGAATTATGAAAACCTGATTGATCAGGTCTTTGATGAAAGGTATTCTAGCGTGGCTATTCCATTTTTTATGAGGATATCTACGACTACATTATCTACCTAATAGAGAAGTCAGCTACACAACAAGGGTTTTAAGCAACACTCGAAATAAAAGACGCTTAGATGCCTCCTTAAATAATGAAAAAGAAAATTCAGCATTTTTTCACATTGCGCCCCACAGTGACTCTCCCTTCTTGGTTGGGGGTTTAATGAGGGTAATTTTAATTGCTATTTCTAGTACACCGGGTAACTACACTGAGACTCCCTCGTGTTTCTATAAGCTAGATATCATTCTGAAGTATGTAAGTAAATAAGTATGTATGAATGTAGCTATCTGTTGTATGGTCAAATGGTTTAGAAATTCGCTTCATAACAATGAGGTGCCGGGTTCGATCCCACTGCATGGTGTGTTGGGCAAATGTAATTTCCTATAGCATCAAGTCGACCGATACATTCTGAATAAAACTGGGTTGACGGAAATTGTGTGGAAGCCTGTGTGATGGATTGCACCTGTAAACGAAAGATAACAGCTTGCTCATACACCGTAGCACGTTGATTCTGATAGACAGTTATTACGTTAAAGGCACGCATATCTATGGAATGCTCAGCCACTTTCACGTAAATTTACTACGTAATTTAGCTGATCGAATGACAGAATCGTCTTCGAAGAAACCGGTGGAGATCCATATGAATGTGTGTGTATACACACATATATATATGTATACATATATATATATATATATATATATATATAGCACCACGTGTGTACACGCACACACACACACACACACACAAACACACACACACACAAACACACACATGTTGAGTAAAGCCGCTGTCATACAAGTTTTGCCGTTTCGGCGTTTGCAGTTTTTAAACCAATCTTTGAGCTTCCTTTATCACACGGGCCAGGACCGGTCCAGCATGCATTTAAATATCGGTTTAGCTTCCATTCTTGTGTTTTACTGGACCTAGTAATCCGTTGGCTTTCAATGTTGCACATCCGGCTTTGCCCACACACTCTCCTTATTGGAAAATCCCAGTAGAGGGCTTGATTAGTCATCCAACACGCGATCATGAACATATAGTACTGAATATGTGTGTGTGTCTGTGTGTGTGTGAACAGAAAAGTGCAAAGGCATGAGAAAAGAAATAGTATTCGTTGCAAAAGGTAGGGTCAAATATGAAGTTTTACTGAAGCTTTTTAAACCCGTTATTCTGAGTTTCCGCCTGATGATCAAAAGCGTGAAACTCGGAACAATAGTTTCTTCATCTTTTATATATATATATATATATATATATATATATATATATATATATATATATATACAGGGAGAATTCACAAAAAGAAAAACAAAAGACGAAGACAGGTGGTGTAGACAACAAAGAGATGTATTAGTATAACGCTCGGGAAGTGAAAAAGTCTTTAACGTTTCGAGCCTACGCTCTTCCACAGAAAGAAACAAGGAGAGAAAAAAAGAATGTGTAGTGGCTAGCGATCTAAAATTGGCGAATACACACACACACACACACACAAACACATACATAAAATTTATGCATGTGTGTGTGTGTGAAATTATATATAAATGTATGCACATATGTATGTGTATTCATGCTGTGAATGTTTATATGTATGTGTATATATGTATGTATGTACGTATGTCTTCATACGATAGTTTGGGAATCTTAGTCTCCAAAATGTTGGTTATGTAAATACAGTTTAGAGCGTGTGTGAACATCTCAGTTTATCTAACGACCATTCTTATGTATATGAAGGCGTGTATAGATGCGAGTGTGTGTGTGTGTGTGTGTGTGTGTGTGTGTAGTACCTCCTCTGAAGCTCTAATTTATGGGGGTGACTCAAAAGATCCCACCAGTGTCTCCCACGGTACATATTTATTATGTCGTACTGTGTTGCTGGTGGTGGTGCTGGTGATGGTGGCGGTGCAAGTGATGTACCAGTGGAAG
>NC_068982.1:183466984-183467661 GCF_001194135.2 Octopus bimaculoides | reverse complement strand
ATATATATATATATATATATATATATATATATATATATACGCACAGCATATATAAGTATATTTGTGTATATATACATACTCACACACACACACACAATACAGTATAAAAGAAGCCACGCTGGTACTCAATGATCTCAGGTCGTCTTGACATTGGATCCAAATACCGATTTCTGATTAAGGTATATGAGAGATGTTTGCTGCAAACCATTCCGCCTTATATTCATTACACACTGGCATTCCACCGCCAAACGGGTAATGATATACACTCACACACACACACACGCTTGCACCCAATATACGTACACGCACACACACACACACACACGTACACATACACATAATTGTCTCCAGGGATTAAGCTTTCAGCATCTTTAGCTCCCATCTCAAGATTACATATGCTGCCGTATTTAATGTATTGCGACTGACGTATGTATCTTTTGATATTTGAGTCATCGTCTTCTTGTGTACAGAGGAGAATCCGGGACTCTTTCAGCCTGACAGTATTCGCTTCACTTACTTCGTCGGCGACCCGGAATGACCAACAACGAAATCAGATTTTTTTTTCTTCTTCTAGAAAATGTATTTAGAAACAAGCGAAGAAATTTCATTTAAAATGAAATGTCTCATATATATGTACATACATACATACATACATACATACATACATAATACATACA
>NC_068982.1:183460338-183466800 GCF_001194135.2 Octopus bimaculoides | reverse complement strand
TATATATTTAGATAGATAGATAATATACAGACATTGTTTTGAGTTCGGCGTATGAAAGTAGTCTTTCAAATAATATCTATCTATCTATCTATCTATCTATCTATCTATCTATCTATCTATCTATCTATCTATCTATCTATCTATCTATCTATCTATCTATCTATCTATCGATCGATCGATCGATCGATCAATATTTGTGCGTTTGTTTGTATATGTGCGTGTGTTTGTATATTTTGTGTATTGGCGATGACGAGAGAAGGTTGGGAGTTGTCGGGAGGAGTAGAAATTTGCATAAATTTCTTTGACACGTGACTATATAACTGAATAGAACACTTATATTACAGGCACTTATTGTTGTGACTCTGGAAGGAATTGTGCTCAGATCGTAAAGGTACGAAAGTAAATACAACAAAATGACATTTTCCCATCTTTCTCGTGACCCGATCAACTACCACATTCCTGAGAATACGCCTTAAGGTGTAAGAAAATATAACAGTATGCACTATGTACTACAACATAGTGGTAATTGTTCAGTTTGGTTAGGAAAAAAGTATATAAAAATTAAGGGGGAGATAAGTAGTAAAAGAAGCAAAGGGGCGAATCAGTCTTAGAGGAATGGTGGACTGTCGTTCAATTTGGAAAAGCTGGAGACAACGTTCTTCAGTGGTTTGCACGGCGTCGACTAATTTAATATTGTTTTGATTGTGTACACCGATATATATGCATGTCTCTTCTGTATTTAATCATTTAAATTCTTCCTCTGAAGAAGGAGCTGGTTTCTAACAAAGATAAAAAGCTCCATCTTTGGAATGTAGACAACGAAAACAATGTCACATTTTGAACCTGAGAAAAGTCTTGCATAATATTACTGTTCCGCTTGCAAATTATATTTGTAAGTTGCGAATGAATTGGTTGACACTTGACCAAGACACCACGCAGTGGGACTGAACTCGGAACCACATGGTTGGGAAGCAAGCTTCTTACCACAGTCACACACATCTTAAGAGAAAGGATGATATAGGCCTAGATACAATATTTGTTGAAGAAAAGATGAGATGGTCATAGTTGGAACGTTTTTAACAATAGGCGTGTCTGTTGGGGCCTGAGATAACCAACAGCACTAGCACCACACCATCATCTAAATGGTGTGTTTCAAATATGCTGGAGTAAAACTTATGTTTTACTATGCTGGAGTAAAACTTATGTTGTCTAGGTTCACACAAAAAGAGCATCACGACCTATCCAGGTGGAGTAATCATATCTCATCCTTGGGATGTGTTTGAAGCAAGGTCTAACTAACAAGTCTCATGATACTTTTTTTTTAAGAACCATCGAAAGACATTCGTTCGACCCGCTCGAATTAGTAACCAAACATCCCTCAAAACATACCCTATCGTCTTAGAAACAACTTGTTTGATAATGTGGTTCGGGATTTCGTGCACATAAGAAAAAGTCAGGAGGGTCACGGTCGGAATATCTTTGATCATAGATTTGTTCAATTATAGTTGGTATTAAAGGGCAGCAACAAAATCTGGTTCATCAGTTGTGTACGTACACACTGTCAACTATACATACATGTGTAGTGCACATTTATATACAAATATATACATAAAAACAAATCACATATACATACATACATACACACATAGATACATACATACATACATACATACATACATACATACGCATGTATATGTATGTACGTAAAGTGCATTAAACGTATTGAGCACTCTTTTAGAAGTAGTACTACTTGGTACGCCCTACTTACTCTCTCTCTCTCTCTCTCTCTCTCTCTCTCTCTCTCTCTCGTGTCTCAGTGTGTGTATGTGTGTGTTCATACATATCTTTGTATATGTGTAACGTGTGTGCTATCCTTTTCAAGGCCAAACAAAAGATTGGTTGAGGGTTTTAAAAGGATCTTTTAAAAGCCATATTATATCAGATTGTATTTATAAGTGTTTGTATATGTGTATGAATGTATTTGTGTGTGTGTGTGTGTGTGTGTGTGTGTGTGTGTGTGTGTGTGTGTGTGTATGAGCGTGTGTTTGCGCGCGTGCATCTTTCTTACCACTTTGGCGTGACGTTTAAAGGATTACTAAGAATGAAATGCGTATACAATATATAATTTTGCTCTCAACTTCTTGGTTCGTTTTAGGACATTCTATTGAAATGAATTGAAGCTATTGTTCTTTGTTTGGTGCCAGTCACCATAGAGTTGTATGTATGTATGTCATCTCAGCGACACACACACACACACAGATACACGTAATCTACGCATATACATCACATGCGCGCTTGTTACTTCTCCTGTCCTGTTTTAGATTCCGAGTTCTAAGCATTTTCGCTTCCTTGTTGAGGATGAGAAGTGCATGAATATCATTGCTTCTGTCTACTCTTCAAGGCATTACATCAAGGATGACGACGACGAGGGTGATAATTTCTTTGCCACAAGGGCATCGGATGAAGGAAACATTACAAAGCTGGGTTGCAGTTTGTGTGGTGTGGTTTATGTAAAATCGAGTGAAGAGAAACACGTGGGGAGAAATGAGATGAAAAGTTTATACAAAATCTGTAATGGATGATACAGTTTCCCTGATACAAGAAGACTTATAACAAGGGCTAATAAAAAACCGCACAGATACAAGATCACTGACCGTTGAGGGTACAAGTCCTCCCCCAGCTGTTGTTCTCCGATCGACAGGGGCATGTTTAAAGTAGTTTCATCCACTCTAGCCAGAACTAAAGGAGTATACAGGATGATACACAACGATTCAGTGTAGGATTACATAAAATATAAACGATAATGAAACCCACTTAAGTCCAAAAGGGCCTTTTTAACTGTGTAAAGTTAAGTAGTTGAGATGGCTGACATGAAACAGATATGAGGTAATTAGGTGAAGTGAGGAATATTGAAGAAGTCTCGTATTCTAACGAAATTCATATATTGGATTTGAACTCCGAACTTGAAAACTTTTCTACTTTAGGCACAAGGCTCGAAATTTTTGGAAGTATTAGATCGACTCCAGTACGCAACTGGTACTTATTTTATCGACCCTGAAAGGATGAAAGGCAAAGTCGACCTCGGCGGAATTTGAACTCAGAACATATAGACAGACGAAACACCATTAAGCATTTCGCCCGGCGTGCTAGCGTTTCTGCCAGCTCCCCGGCTGTGTTGTGGGTGTATGTGTGTGTTTGCTTGTAGTGTGCATTGTAGATCCATGATGAAAGTTAACAAGTTGAGAGAAATAGAGACGGATGATTTTCGAAAGTCTGACTGAAAGGGAGAGAGAGAGAGAGAGAGAGAGAGAGAGAGAGAGAGAGAGAGAGAGCGCTGTCCTTAGGAAAAATTGAATTATTTTGGAACGAGATGAGTGAAAGTATGATAGAATGAGAATAACAAACGACACAGAGTAACCTTGAAAGACAATTGACAATTATAGGTTCATAGATTTAGATACATAGAAGAGACATCGAACGGGAAACTATGAAGGCCAGTAGCAGACATAACTGTGTCAACATTATGGTAGCCCCATCGTGATTAAATATTAGTACAAGGATGGAAGGGTCACAAGTTTTATTTTTGTGTGAAATGGGGGGAAACTAGTGTATTTCACGAACTTAACACCTGTAAATTATTTTATTAATACTTATTTTATTGGTTGTGGAGTGAAGAAACAGGAACTCCTTTCAAACAAAGTAATGATATATTTCATTCAAGTCATTTAGTGAGAAATACTGTCAGGTTTGCTACTTTATTGCTGTTACTATCAATGATGATAATAATAATAACAGAAGCTACAAGACACAGAATCAACGAAGGCTGAATAACGAACCAATATTGACGTATAAACTATGTAAAAATCCGCTGGCAACTGTTCTTCAAATATTGAATATACCTAACGTCAGTGCGGTGAGACAATAATAATATAAAGGTGTTGTCTGATATGATGGATTTCATGGAATTGAATCTGGGTCATGTTAAAGTTCGTGTAACCTCTGTCAACATCTACACACTGTCTCTATCTACCCAGTCAGTATCTGCAGGCTGTATCTATATAGTCAACATCTACATACTGTCTGTATCCAGTCAAGTTTCTGCATGCTGAGTCTATCTATATAGCCAGGATCTACACACTGTATCCAGTCAGCTTCTACATGTGTCTATTCATGTAGTCAACATCTACACACTGTCTGTATTCAGTCGCTATCTACATGGTGCATCTGTCTACATAGTTAACATTTATACACTCTCTCTATCTAACCAGTCATTACTTACACTTTGTATCTATCTATATAGTTAACATCTACAATCCAGTCTACACACTCTTTCTATACAGTCAACATTACCATAGTGGCTATCTACATCAGGGGTTCCTAACCTTACTTTGCTTGTGGTCCCCCTGAGAGCTATCTTATCATCTGTGGACCCCATATATGCAAATGTAAATTTATGAAATAAAATATTTGTTTGTAGGTTAGTAAAAACTAACAAATAAAAAACAATTTTGTTATATTCATAACATAAATTCCAAATACAAACCTTGAACATTTCAATAAATACAGGTACCTCTCCTAGTAAACAAAATTTATATATGGACCCACAAATTACAATTTTTTACTCGTGGGTCCCCTTAAAGCTTCTGTGGACCCCAGTTGGGAACCCCTGATCTACATAGTCAATATTTACTTTGTATATGCAGTGGACATCTACACACTGCATCGCTCTATCCAGTCAACACTTACACATTGTCTCTAACTATCCAGACTGTGACTATCAACACAATCATCATCTACATGCAATATCTGTTTAAATAGTCAACATCTTCTATACACTATGTCTTTCTGTAAAGACTGTCTGTACCTGTCTATACAGTAAAGATATGCAGAGTATCTCTCTCTTGTGTGTGTGTATGCTAATATGTATGTATGCATGTGTGCATGCAGGTATTTACGTATCTTCGAATATTCTCAGAGATTTATGTTCATTCTAAGAATTCATGTCAGTGACTAAGAAAGTGACAAGATATCTTTATGCAAGTCAAGACAGTTCCAGGTATTTGTAAATATGTGAGGGAGTTAGTGTATCTGGGGTATGTCAATATATATATATATATATATATATATATATATATGTGTGTGTGTGTGCGTGTGAATATATCACTTATGTTCTGGATATGCATAGCTCCATGTCTCTTAAGTACAGAGTGCTGTTAGGTTTTACGTCTGTGTGGATATGGAATATGCACTCATGATTATGTGTATATACTAATTCCAGTCTGACAGAGAATCTTTGGAATGTTTTACAAATCTTTCACTGTACCACTTGATTGGATTTGGAGGATAATAGCCAGTTTACTTTGTCCTCTCCTGAAAAAACCCACAACATTTGTAGATTTTAATGCAAATATCTTGTGATATTGCCCAGCACATCTATAATTATATTTTATCATTTGCTTATTTCAGTTATTGGATGGCAACCATGATGGGGCCTTGAAGAGCTTTTTTTACTGAAAGTCTGGTATATTTTCTATTGGCCTCCTTTCATTGAGCCATTAGATTATGGAAACTTAAACAAGCTGTGGGGAGATGACAAAAACAGACACAGAAACATACACACACACACATGCACAGACTATCTCTCTCTTTCTCTCTCTCATACACACGATAGATTTCCATGTAGTTTCTGTATACTAAATTTACTAACAAGACAGGTGTCTTCTACAATAAGCAGGTGTCTTCATCTTAGGTATGTGTCTTCTACAATAGCCCCAGGTCAACTAATGCCTTGTGAATAAAATTGGTTGATGGAAACTATCTGGAATCCTGTCATACAGTACAAGACATCCAAGGTGCCACACTGTGTGGTTGGACCCGAAACCACATGACTGCAAAGTGAGCTCCTTAACCAGATGGCAGTGCCGGTGCCTAAAGGGTACAAAAGAAAAGGTACAAAAATAGGACATGAGATGTATTTTCTGCATTAGTTTCCCCTAAATGTTCTCTTTTGCTAAAATTTTAAGTGAGACATTCACATCTGCTGGACAAGTGACCTCATCAACAATGCATGATTTTCGTTCCCTGTCCCAAAGAACAAGATCATGTCTGTTGTGTTTGCCTTGGCGTGTTATTTTTATTGGAACGTTCTTGTAGTATTCCTTATTTTTAACAGTATGGATACATTCTCATTTCTGTTCTGCTTTCTGTGTGAGTGCCAGGAGAATCCTTCTTGCAGATAACATCATGTTTAGTTTTGGCAACAATGCCATGTCTCAAGGAAAAGTATTACCTTGTGGACATCTTTGGACAGTTGCTGCTGATGTATGTATGTATGTGTGCATGTATGTGTGTATGTATGTATGTATGTTTGTGTATGCCTCTAGGTATTATGTATTTTTGTCTACTTCTCTGCCTCTCTTTCTCTCTCTCTCTCTCTCTCTCTCTCTCTTTCTCTCTCTCTCT
>NC_068982.1:183457648-183460328 GCF_001194135.2 Octopus bimaculoides | reverse complement strand
CTCTCTCTCTCTCTCTCTCTCTCTCTCTCTCTCTCTCCCTCCCTCTGTATCTGTTTCTATAAATTTCTTTTTCTAATTATTTTCGTCTCTCTATCTCTCTCTTATCTCTTTCATACACATGATACTCACACACATACTAATCAATACACAACAACATACATGTATGTGTGTATATATATATATATATATACATGTCATGCACACGATATTGCATGCTACGCACATGCACTTATGTCTGCTGATCATCGAATGTCTAATACATATATCTAACCATAGATCAACTCTGAGGTGATGATGGAATATTACCATTTCTCTGTATGTATTTCTATTGTCTTCTTTCCTGTCAACCATTTAATCCATTTTTCTTAAGCCTCAGATTTAGATTAACAAATGACAGCAATCCTGGCATTTTTGTTTCCATGACGCAAAATTCACAGAATCTCCAAATTAGTGAAATTCTTCCCTTTTCTTATTTTGGTTTATTATGTGTATGTATATGTGTGCGTTTATATATATGTAGATATTGTATATATGTGTGTATGCTTTTTCACGAACATTTGTACATCCTCACTTACTTGCAAACACAAATAAGCATATGCGACTTGCAATTTTAATGGCTGCATAAAATATGTACACTCAGATACACAGATGCATACACACACACATATGTGTGCATACACATACGAGACTTAGCCTAAACATAGCCATGGCTTTGTGTTAAGATGTTTACTGCCCAACTACATGGTTTCAGGTTTGGTTCCACTGTGTGGTATCTTGGACAAGTGTCTTCTACTATTGTCTCAGGCTTAGCAAAACCTTGTTAGTAGATTTAATAGATGGAAACCGAAAGATGCTTATCATATGTGTATGTGTGTGTGTATGTATATGCATATGTGTGTAAATGTGCATGTTTTGGAGGGGGGTGTGCATGTTTGTATCTTCTTGCCTTGACATTGAGCAATTATCAGCATCATCATTTAACGTCCATTTTCCATGCTGGCATGGGTTGGATGGGTTGACTGAGGTCTGGAGAGCCAGCAGCTGCACCAGGCTCCACTCTGATCTGGCAATATTTCTACAGCTGTATGCCCTTCCTATTGCCAACCACTCCGAGAGCATAGTGGGTGCTTTTTATGTGCCACCAGCACAGGAGGCTGAGTTGTAAACAATCATTGCCATCAGACAAGCAGTATCTTTCCTTGATAATTTTGTTAGAAAAAATTATCGGCCCATGGGGAAATATTACCTTACTTGGAAACAAATGTAGGTTGGCAACAGGTAAGCCATGTGACTCTAGAAAATATGTTTCAACAAATTCTGACTTTTGCAAGCATGGAAAAGTGGATGTTAAAATAATAATGATGATGATATATACATGTTCCTGCATGAAGATTGAGGTAGCATGAAACTTGAGTCACATGATAAATATTAATTTTCAATTAACTATGTATATATGTGTGTGTGTGTGTCTATATAAAGAAGTGAAACATCTGGAATGTTTATAAGATGGGCTGTACATTTAATTTAAGGGCCAGTCTAGTCCAATACTATTTCACTGATTCTAGTTAAGGACTAGATTAAGGATATATACTATAAAACAAGATGGATTATACTTGTAAGTCAACCAGCCACTGTCCTGCTGATTATGATTCAAGATTATGTTCAAGGTACATGTATCTGTGGAATACACAGCCACTTTGGCTATATAATTCAATGAACAAGTTTTTCACTCGACAGAACAAGTGGAACAATCTTTATCAAACCTGATATGAGATCCGTCATGCGTGATACCTGAATATTGTAAATTATAGCTAGATTCCACACTATTTTTCTCACACTGCAATCATCTGCGCTCATCAATGGAGGTGAATTCTGTAGAAGTTGTTGTTTGTATAGATTACAAATTCCAGTTACTGTTGATGATGGCTGCTGACTCGTTAGACAAGCATGACCAATGCTGAGAGGTAAGTGTCAGCTATACCTGTACAACACTACAGTGACTCTCACTAACAATACCAAAAGGCCCAGAGACAAGCAAAGTGCAAGATATCTGGATCAGTAGAATGGTGGGTTTTGTATATGACTTAGCCTTCTCCTAGGGAGGTGCCTTAACAGAGACCAGCAGGATGACTGCACCCTTGGACACCAACTTGAGCATTTCTGTATCCTGGTGCTCATGTGCTAGTTAACCCATAGCTTGGATGCTGACAGGTGCTACTTTTCTGGGTCAGAGTGGACCTGGGAACAATAGTGACTAAGAGGTAGTTCCTTGTTCTTCAAAACCCTGGAACTTCTAAACCAGAGCCCCACTATGGGATGCAATTTTAAATAATTTTGATAATATTGATACATACATGCATATACACACATGCACACACACACACACATGCATACAATGCACCAACACACACACACATATGTACATGCTGTGAAGTGGTTGCTGTTAGGAAGGTCACCCAGCTGTAGAAATCATGCTGAAGAAGACATTGAAGCATGATGCAGTCTTCATATTCATTGGATCCTATCAATAAACCATCTAAAGCATGCCAGTATGAAGGTAACTTTATGAGTGTTGAGTGTTTAAAGTTTGATGAGAAGGACAGGAGCAGCTTTGTTGTTGTGGAAGGGATACATAGCTGTCATCATCATCAGTTAACATCCAATTTCTATGCTAGCATGG
>NC_068982.1:183456202-183457377 GCF_001194135.2 Octopus bimaculoides | reverse complement strand
TATATATATATATATATATATATATATATATATATATATCAGGTGTGACTGTGTGATGAGAGGCTTGCTTTTCAATCATATGGTTCTGGGTTCTGTCTCACTGTGTGGCACCTTGGGTAAGTGTCTTCTACTATAGCCTCAAGTAGACTAAAGCCTTGTAAGTGGAATTGGTAGGCGGAATCTGAAAGAAGCTCATTGTATACATATGTGTGTGTGTGTGTTTGTACCCCATCACTGCTTGACAACTGGTGTTGGTGTGTTTATGTTCCTGTAACTTAGCAGTTTGGCAAAAGAGTTTGATAGAATAAGTATCAGGCTTACAAAAAAGACAAAAAAAAGAAGGTCGTGGGGTTGATTCATCTGACTAAATATTTTTGAAGATGGTGCCCCAGCATGGTCACAGTCTAATGACTAAAACAAGTCATATACATACATATGTAATAATAGTGATAACGACACACACACACACACACACACACACACACACACATCTGGAATTGTAAAATCCTTTGTTAATGTGGAGTTGGATGGTGAGATGTGCTTACAAAGCATATTTGCTAACAATTCTATCTATGAATTGCTTTTTCTTTCATTTCCTGTTCATTGTTTGTTTCTATGTTGGGACAGCTTACTGTTGATATAAGGCATTTACTTTTCTGCACATCTTGTCGCTCTCCGTCCTTCTCACTCCTTTTGAATTGTTCAGAATTATGAACTACTACTACTACTACTGCTGCTAGAGCTACAGAGCTACTGCTACTGCTACCTCTGTGGGTTGTCTTTGATGTCCATGCAACTTGTCAAATCTAATCCTACGTCAGCACCCCTCTCTTAGGTCATATTACAAAATCACAAACAGTCCTGTCCCCTATTGCTAACAGATTCCAAGGATTGAATTCCCTTTTTATGGGGTAAATGGGGGGGGGGTCTTTCAATTCATTCTTGCTGACCTGGTGATTAGGTGAAATGTAATGTTTACCGTGGTGAGCTGTGGACGGTAATAATCTTTTCTACTCCAAGCATAAGGCCCAGAATTTTGGGGGAAGGAGCCAGTTGATTAGATCGACCCCAGTACGCAACTGGTACTTAATTTATCGACCCTAAAAAGGATGAAAGGCAAAGTCGACTTCGGCGGAATTTGAACTCAGAACATAAAGAAAGATGAAATACCGCTA
>NC_068982.1:183454750-183456192 GCF_001194135.2 Octopus bimaculoides | reverse complement strand
TAGGTCATATTACAAAATCACAAACAGTCCTGTCCCCTATCGCTAACAGATTCCAAGGATTGAATTCCCTTTTTATGGGGTAAATGGGGGGGGGGTCTTTCAATTCATTCTTGCTGACCTGGTGATTAGGTGAAATGTAATGTTTACCGTGGTGAGCTGTGGACGGTAATAATCTTTTCTACTCCAAGCATAAGGCCCAGAATTTTGGGGGAAGGAGCCAGTTGATTAGATCGACCCCAGTACGCAACTGGTACTTAATTTATCGACCCTAAAAAGGATGAAAGGCAAAGTCGACTTCGGCGGAATTTGAACTCAGAACATAAAGAAAGATGAAATACCGCTAAGCATTTCGCCCTGCATGCTAACGCTTCTGCCAGTTTTCTGCCTCTATGGATGGTAGTAATAGTGGTATGATGTGATGACAGAAGTGGTATGGTTACAAAAGTATGGCTTACAGCGCACAGTGTTGTAGTAGTGTTGTGGTAGTATGTTTATAGTGATACTGTCATGCTGGTGTGGTGATAGTATATAGTGTTCGTGATTCTGCAGTGGTGTTGTAGTGGTGTTTTTATGGTAGTAGTGCTTATGTGATGGTGTTGTAGTTGGGGATGCAGTGCTAGTGGTGCTCTCGTTGTGTTGGTATTGTGGAAGTATATTGTTAGAAGTGCTTTGATGGTGGTGGTGGTGGTAGTGGTGGCATAGTTCAATGCCTGAGTGGTGTGTGTGAGTTGGTATGGATGAGAATGTGTATGTGTGTGTGTGTGTGTGTATGATGTGTATGGGCTATAGTTGGTGGTATATTATGTCGTACAGTACAGCGTTGTGATAGTTGGTGTGTGGGTAGGTGTAAAGTAAGAATGTACTTCCTCCTGTTTGACCCAGTGTTACGAACACCACCACCGCTATTACCACTGTCATCATCAACACTCACACTTCCCTCTGTCACTAATCAACCCCTTCAATGTAGTGAGACAACTTCCTCTTTTGTCATATACGCCCACATGCATGTGTGCACACACACACACACACACGCCTACATACACCTACAGACACACCCCCACACTCACATACACGTGCTTGTATAGACATCCACACATGATTATTTGCGTACACATACCGTAAACAATCCCTGTTGCCTAAGAAAGGACATTTTTTTTCTTGTTCAAATATATTCATTAGTGACAGAGGCAGTATTAATAATACGGAGAGGTAATAGTTAATCCCACATTGTTTTTGTTGTTTCCATCATACATGACATTACTGCCTATTAGCAACACTGTATCCTGCTATATATAACCACTGTACCACTACATACTATAGTTTATACTACTACATAAACTTTACTATACTAGATCAAGTAGCCCCATGCGTTACAGCCCCAGCTACTATCTACATTACATACACAGGTCATAAGCAAACGCTACACTATATATATATATATA
>NC_068982.1:183450634-183453833 GCF_001194135.2 Octopus bimaculoides | reverse complement strand
ATATATATATATATATATATATATATATATATATACAGTGAAGGCATGTGGCTTAGTGGTTAGGGCATTCGGCTCACAATCATAAGGTTGTGAGTTCAATTCCTGGCTACGCATTGTATCCTTAAGCAAGACACTTTATTTCATGTTGCTCCAGTCCACTCAACAGGCAAAAAATGAGTAGAACCTGTATTTCAAAGGGGCCAGCCTTGTCCACATTCTGTGTCACAACCGAATCTCCCTGAGAACTATGTTAAGGGTACACTTGTTTGTGGAGTGCTCAGCCACTTGCACGTTAATTTTATGAGCAGGCTGTTCCATTGATCAAATCAACTGGAATCCTTGTTGTAACTGATGTGCTACTTGCATGTGTATATATATATATATATATATATATATATACATATCAACATACATTTAAAAAAATATAATTATACATAAATAATCACAAAAATATATGTAAATAGAATCCATGTGCGATATATATGGCAAAGAGAACTGGGTGTAATGGGTAGATTGTTGCCATTTCATACTTTTAATTTCGCGCATTGTTTGTTTCTGATTTTATCAACTGCACAGTATAGTAAGATCAGCTGGTCACCATCTGTGAGAAAAACAGCACCATGATGCAATTCATTCTGCTAGAAATTTGGAAACGACATGCTGTACTGCTTGGCATTCGCGCCGGAAGCTCTAATACGAACATTTCAGAGTGTTTGGGTGTCAATCTGAGGACATGTACTGAGAGTGATAAAAATCAAACAACCAGTGAACATCATGGTGTTTGGAGAGATCACTAGTGATGGCGATGTTATGCTTCCATCCGTCTTCCCACATGGCCTCAGACTCAACACGGAGGCCTACATCAGGTGCCTGGAGGAGGTAGTACTGCCATGGGTCAAGAGAGTGGCTGCTGGAAGACCCTATGTTTGACAACATGCCACAGAAACAGGAGAACTCATTCATAGCTGTCAAACAATTTCTGTGACCACATCACTCCTAACATCTGGCCACCTTACTCCCCAGACTGTAACCCATTCATTATTATGTGAGGGGTACAGTTGAGTGAGAGACCAAGAAAACTCCTTGTAACACCCAAGATGAATTGAAGGCAAGGATTATGGCAGCATTCACCAACTTAAACAAAGAGACTGTCCAGAAGAGTTGCAGGAAATTTCGAAGTCGTCTTTGATGCCAAAGACGATTTATCGAAGACATTTACTAGTTAGTATTTCGAGATATTTTTATGTAATTTTGGTAAATATATCTGTTAAAATGAGATGTCAGTGTTTTTACATTTTTGTGTAATTTAGACGAAAGTTTATTCACCGCACCCTGTATGTATATATATATATATATATATATATATATATATATATATATATATATATTCATACATATTTATATATATATATTTATATATATATATATATATGTAGGCAGGTAGTATAAAACTTTATTTACTAGACTATTTGTCCTTCATAGACATATACACATTACTAGAAACAGTAGCCAAATCTCCCTCAAGTCACAGCCTATCAGGGAGTGAAGGATATATTAGATAATGTTGTCCTAGGTACCACCTAAAAGATGGGATGTTTGCCACTGGAATTGTTTTTGATTATATGTTTGGTCCTTAAAGGGTCTGACCTGGGGCTAAACAACAATGACACACAAACCTACACACACCCAAATGTCTTGTTTATAACTGCATACATTTCCTCCACACTCTTACTCCACCACTAACATCACCACCACCGCCACCACCACCAACACAATACTTCCCTCTGTACATAGTTGTGATGTTTCTTAGGAAGTGCCCCTTACTCTCCACTTGCTCACCCCCTTACCTGAAGCCAATTAAGTTTAAGTCAAGTCATTAAGAAAACATATACATACATACGTACGTACATACATACATACAGACAAACATACATACACATATATATATATATATATATGTGTGTGTATATATATAGATATGATTAAACAGTCATTCTCAGCATGTGATATCAAAGTATCTCTCTCTCTCTGTCTCTTTCTTTTATATAGACAATTATATATTTTACATGCAGCTTGCTCTGTGGGATATAGACACACACATATACAAACACTGTTGCATGCACAGACACCCACTGCCTTCATTTGCTATCAACTGGAAATCACAGCTATAGAACCTATATATATATGTGTGTGTGTGTTTGTCACAATTTTACGTGTTTTAACTATTTTCAGAATTTGTTTCGCACTTCTAGCATTCATGATACCACTACCACCACCATTACTACTACTGCTGCTGCTACTACTACTACTATTACTACTACTATACTACTACTATTACTATACTACTACTACCACCACCACCACCACCATCAGTAGCCACTCAACGTGGTGTGGTATGTGGTGTGAGATGAAGTGAGTGAGTAGGTTTCTTCAAACATGCCCTCCCCACAAAATTGAACTTGCGCTCTCTCTGTCATCACCTGTATAGTGGCGGTAGTGAATAAATGCTTCTCTTGTTGGACTTTCAGTTATTTTTCCATGACAGACACAATTTTGGCAACCATTGGTAGCCATTGTGGTGTTGAGTTGCCATTGGTTACAATTGGTATTATTATGCCATTGTCAATGTGTTACTATTGGTTACCATCAAAGCTAGTTTTAAGCCAATTAGGCAGATTTGTTCAAATTGGGCCCTGCACTAAGAGAGAGCCCCATACCAAGAGAGACCCCTGCACACATGCTTGAGTGGAGGACACCATGATGGATTTTTAATATATCATTGATGATGATGATATGGTTAGGAAGGGCATCCAGCTGTAGAAACTCTGCCAAATTAGATTGGAGCCTGGTGTAGCCATCCGGTTGCACCAGTCCTCAGTCAAATCGTCCAACCCATGCTAGCATGGAAAGCGGACGTTAAACGATGATGATGATGATGATGATGATATCTATATATGTGTGTGTATGTATGTATATATACGTATAATAATTATATATAGGCACAGGCATGGCTGTGTGGTAAGAAGTTTGCTTCCCAACTGCATGGTTGTGGGTTCAGTCCCACTGCGTGGCACCTTGGGCTGGTGTCTTCTACTATAGCCTCAGGCTGACCAAAGCCTTGTGAATGGATTTGGTAAATGGAAACTGAAAAGAAGCCGGTTGAGTGTATATATATATATATATATATATATATATATAT
>NC_068982.1:183449333-183450467 GCF_001194135.2 Octopus bimaculoides | reverse complement strand
ATATATGTATATGTGTATATGTATATGTGTGTCTGTGTTTGACTCCCCCCCCCCATTGCTTGACAACGGATGGTGTGCTTATGTCTCTGTATCTTAGCGGTTCGGCAAAAGAGACTGATAGAATAAATACTAGGGTTACAAAGAATAAGTCCTGGGGTCACTTTGTTCGACTAAAGGCAGTGCTCCAGCATGGCCACAGTCAAATGACTGAAACAAGTGAAAGAATGAAGGAATAAAAAGAGTAAAAATCCGCTTCGGTCATGACTGACCATGGGATTGCACCTAGGAAGTTCCCCTCTGAGGCACAAGTCCAAGCAAGGTTGTTTATGGAAGACCAGCAGTCGCCCATGCATACCAGCCTCTCTTCTCCACGCCACCGATGTTATATCCAAGAGAACGGCAAAGGGGCCGATACAGCTTGGCACCAGTGACGTCGCAGCTCATTTCTAGAGACGAATGAACTGGAGCAACGTGAAATAAAGTGTCTTGCTCAAGAGCACAACACGCAGCCCATATCATCATCATTATCATAATCATTTAACCCGTATATGTATCTGTATACATGCCTCTGTGTGAATGCATGAATGTGTGTGTGTGTGTGTGTATATACAAACATGTGCACACACTTCTTGTGTTTGCCAGCATCTCCAAGTAAGAGTCACCTGTCCTCCTCTTTTCATCTCTCCCCCTCCGCCCCACTCCACAACTGCCGTCTGCCAGTCTGTCTGCATGTGCTTACACTCAGAGACATCTCTCCTACCCCTCACGCTGCTCTTCTCTCTCTCTCTCTCCTTCTCTCTTTCTATTTCTGTCTCTCCCTTACTCTCAAGCATTCTAACTATTTCCTCATGTGTGACAAGCAGTCCACATCTCAGTCAATTTCCACCAATAACATTTATTTTATTTCCCTGGTTTACACTGTAGGAAAGGTGGTGATGGCGGTATGGAGTAGTGGTGGTGTGAGGTAATAGTGATAGTGGCGTGTGGGCGGTAGTAATAGTAGTGTTGGTGGTGGTGGTGTGGAAGTCGTATTGTGACTGGAGATGGAAATGCTGGTGTTAAGTATAAAGGTGTGTGTATATATATATATATATATATATATATATATATATATATATATATATATATATATAT
>NC_068982.1:183447956-183448384 GCF_001194135.2 Octopus bimaculoides | reverse complement strand
TGGTGGTGCTGGTGATGTTTATGATGGTGATGATAATGTTGGTAATGATCATGATGAGAATGATGATAATGGTTATAATAGTGATGGTGTGGTGATGATGATGATTGTGATGATAACGATCTTGATGGTGGTGATGGTTAAGGTAATGATGATGATGGGGGTAGTGGTGATGGTGATGATGATAGTGATGATAATAGCCATGATAGTGATAGGGGTAATGGTGATGTTGCTGCTGATGATGATAGTCATGGTGGGGATGATAACCATGATGATGGTGATGGGAATGGTAGTGGTGTGATGGTGCTTATGATGATGGGGGTGCCGAGGGTGGTAATGAGATAGTATTGGATGGTGCAGTTCCAGATGATAGTGAAGCTTAAATATTGCATCATAATCCTTTGATATATCATCCCTCCCTCCCTCCCTCC
>NC_068982.1:183445790-183446715 GCF_001194135.2 Octopus bimaculoides | reverse complement strand
AAGCAAATGTTTTGCTGATCCCTTAATTATGTTTATAAATATATAAGAACTTTTAAATAAGTTCTCCACCGATAATGGTGCTTACATACCGAAGGGCTTGGTAAAAATTATTAATTGTTGATTTATTAATAAATTAATAAATTGATAAACCTTTACCCTTTTAATTTGTAATATATATATATATATATATATATATATATATATGCTGCCTTCTCAGTTTTTTTTTTATAGTAAAATGTCTTTGTCATGGACAAGGGCAGTAAAGTCTATCACATTGTAGAGCCTACTTGTGGTTTGGTTGATTGGACTGTTGACAATAAAGTGTCTTTGTCATGGACACAGTCCAGTAAAGTGTACCAAACTGTGGAATCTAATTGCAGTTTGGTTGATTTGACTGTTGAGAGTAAAGTGTCTTTGTCATGAACACAGCATAGTAAAGTATATCATAGTGTGAAACATACTTACAGCTATGAAGATTGGGTTCTTATAAACTACCAAACCCTTTGGTTAACCATGCAGGTTTGCCTAATCAAAGTTGGACTGGGGTGAAACAACAGCAAGGTCTGTTGCACCCAACTATCATGCCATCTGAAAATATAGAATATAAAGCTGTGTTTTTTTTTTTAATTCCTGGGGTCAGGTTAGAGTCAGGTTTGGCAAGTGGTGGGGAAGAAAGGAGTCACCTTAACATTGAGGTCTCCTAAACAGATGTTTTGTAAAGATAAGACCAGGGAAAGATTCTGTGTGTATATGATTTTCTCCTGGTGACTTTATTGGCACATATGTATGAATGTGTGTGTAAACATACATGACTTTCTATATATAGATGTGTATACACATGTGACACATACTAGCGATGTGTGTATGTGTTGATTTGACAGCTGTATATGATTATATATATATATATATATATATATATATATAT
>NC_068982.1:183440557-183445662 GCF_001194135.2 Octopus bimaculoides | reverse complement strand
TATGTATGTATGTATGTATGTATGTATGTATGTATGTATGTATATATTAATATGTAACTAAGACTTCTTCCCCCCTTTACAATCTCTGATATTTTTTCAGATAAATCTGTGTGAAGTGACATATTGCACATCACTTTCTTTCTTTCTCTCTCTCTTTCCCTCTGTTCATATATAATATATATATATTGGAGGGTGAGACTGACAACACGACATCTGGTTTGATAGACATACAAATAGTCAACCAGATATAGATATGGATATATGTGTTTTTGTTAGCAAATGAAAAAAAAAAAAAAGAAAAAAAGCACTCCATACATGATGTAAAGTATATATATATTTATTGGAACCAGTGGATGATTCATGACATTTTTTTTACTCAAAGTTTCTTTGTTTATCAAAGGTTCTTTTAGTCACAAACTACTTCTGTGTATTTGCTGAGGGAAGTGAATAATAGCGATCATAATAATGGATAAATATCCACATTTTAGAGTCCATACATGTGTGCATTATCATAATTTTTGTCTATTTAGATCCATAGAATAAATAGTGGTAACAGCCAGGATGGTTACAAACATAATGAAATAATGAAGCTAAGATAATAGCATGAGTGAACAGCATAAAGGTTGGGCAATACGAGGTGTTGATTGTTAATAATTGCTAATATAGGATAAAGAGACAGGATGCTTTTTTTGCAGAAAGAGCTTAAGTTGAAATTTTACTACTTAAGTACTTAGACTGAGAACCACTTCAGTAGGTGTCAGATTTTTGGTAGGGCCAGATAATTGTTTTTTAAGTGTCAGGTTATATTTAATTACAACTCAGTAATGACGCTTGCAAGTTGTCTGTGTATTTTGCTGTGTAATATTTCATTGTTGATGATATTTCTCGTGATTATTTTCTTATCTTAACTTCTCAGAAATATGTTAATATCTGTCCTTCTGTAATGACTCAATTGATAAGAATCTGAATAAGGATGTCTGTGAACTTCAGTCGTTGATGTTAAACGAGTCCAAGTATACTGTCACGTTGGTCAATGTTTCTGAAACATTACTGCTCCAGCAAGAAGAGAAACAGATTTGTCAAAAAGTACAAGTCTTAACAACTGTATTTGATGGCATAAAAGATGCATGGTCATATTCTGTTCTACTCTAGGCACAAGGCCTGAAATTTTGGGGGAGGGGCCAGTTGATTAGATTGACCCAAGTATGCAACTGGTACTTAATTTATCGACCCTGGAAAGATGAAAGGCAAAGTTGACCTCACTGGAACTTGTGCTCAGAACATAAAGACAGACGAAATACTGCTAAGCATTTCGCCCGGCATGCTAACGTTTCTGCCAGCTCTGCCTTATGTATGGTCATATTAAACACATCCCAATTTCAGCTGCACATATTCAAGAAGACACATAGCTTAGTGGTTAGGGTATTCAGCCCACGATTGTAAAGTCATGAGTTCAATTCCTGGTGGCTCGTTGTGTCCTTAAGCAAGACACTTTATTTCACACCGCTCCAATTCACTCAGCTGGCAAATATGAGTAGTGCCTGTATTTCAAAGGGTCAGCCTTGTCACATTCTGAATCACGCTGAATCTGAGGACTACTTTTAGGGTGCACGTGTCTGTGGAGTGCTCAGTCACTTGCATGTTAATTTCACGAGCTGCTTCTTCTGTTGATCGAATCAACTGGAACACTCATAGTCATAACTGACAGATTGCCGCTTCACAAGAAGAAAATGTTTCAGCGCAGTAAAGTGTGTAATATAGGCCCAACTTTGCATAGAGGGCCTAGGGTAATTTTTAGAGACATGTTTTTGTCATCGAATATAGCAATTTATACAAATACATACCATTAATACAAATACATACCATCTGTCATTTCTCTTAGTACACTTTATTTCTTCTTAATTATACAAATTGTACTAGCCACAGATTATTCATAATTTTTTTTTCTCCGTGTAAAAATCTTTGTAAGCTGATTAAACAGAATTGTGTAGACTATGTTGATGAAGTTTAATGGGCTGAAACATGTCCACAGTTGTTCCTTGCTTGCAAACAAAGATCAGGCTTTCTCCTAAGCATGTTATTTAGTGTAAGAGATAAATTCCTAATTTCTTGAAATTATCTCTCCATTTCTTCAAGAGTCATTAACAAATGTTATTAGGTTTTTGTATTCTTTCTCCAACAAATTGGGAAATTTCAATTACCAAAGAATTTTTTTTTTTTT
This sequence comes from Octopus bimaculoides, assembly GCF_001194135.2. NCBI lineage: Eukaryota > Metazoa > Mollusca > Cephalopoda > Octopoda > Octopodidae > Octopus > Octopus bimaculoides. The sequence continues at coordinate 183,443,441 of NC_068982.1, read as the reverse complement.
GCATATGTCATTCTGTTTTTCAGCCCTTCATATATTTATCTCAGTTTATGCCATTAGCCCACTTGATCTATTTCCTTTAGCCCATTTTTAGTTTTGAGATTCCATTTCTCTCTACTTAACAGTTAAGTGGCCAACAATAGGAAGGAGTCTACAATAGTAGAACCTATTAGTCTGGCAAATAAATGACGCCAAGCCATTTTGCAAACTGGGGAAAATGGATATAAAACTATTTGTTGTTGGCACTCCGTCGCTTACGACGTCGAGGATTCCAGTTGATCCAATCAACGGAACAGCCTTCTCGTGAAATTAACGTGCAAGTGGCTGAGCACTCCACAGACACATGTACCCTTAACGTAGTTCTCGGGGACACTCAGCATGACACAGTGTGACAAGGCTGACCCTTTGAATTACAGGCACAACAGAAACAGGAAGTAAGAGTGAGAGAAAGTTGTGGTGGAAGAGTACAGCAGGGTTCGCCACCATCCCCTGCCGGAGCCTTGTGGAGCTTTAGGTGTTTTCGCTCAATAAACACTCACAATGCCCGGTCTGGGAATCGAAACTGTGATCCTATGACCGCGATTTCGCTGCCCTAACCACTGGGCCATTGCGCCTCCACATATAAAACTATAAGAAAGAAACAAATGTTTCACTAATAGAGTTGTCTACCTTGTTTTAAACATAATTATAATATACATTATTTTCAATCATTCTTTCAAATTTTGGCATGAGGCCAGCAATTTTAAGGGAGGAGGCAAGTCAATTACATTGACCCTAGTGTTCAACTGGTACTTATTTTATTGATTATGAAAGGCAAAGTAGACCTAGGTGGAATTTGAACTCAGAATGTAAAGAGACAGAAAGACATGCCACTAAGCATTATATCCGGCATGCTAACAATTCTCACCGCTTTACAGATTTCTAATTATGAAATATGTGGTTGGCTCTCAGTTTTTGTTATCCTTTCTTTGGTATTCTGATGTTGATACTATACTGATCTCTCTCTTTCTTACAAATACACTTACACACAATATCAAAGAGAGACAAAGAACAACATGCTAGAACACAATTTAACCTGGGACACTAGATTAACTGGGACATTCATTAATAGTGGGGCATATTTGAGATAAAATGTTTAACCAGAGCTATAAACATATGCTTGATAAAGATATATTTAGCCTCGCTGTCAAAACAGACACTGTGGTTAAACCACACAGAGACAGGTTGGATGATTTAGTATAGAGTTTCATTAGAGTGTCATCCATAAGGTTTCTTTTACTTTCTCCTGGTTGCCAAGGGAAAGTAACGAAAAGCAACTAATTTATGAAAAATATAAATGATCAGATGAGGCCCAGCTTATTTACACAGCTGTGGAAAGTTGCAGCACAATTCAGCTGAATAGTTATGATATTTGGACTATTTACATAGTGTGGTTCTGAGGTTTGCCTTCCTTCTATGTGGTCTTTGGTTCAGGCTCAATGTGTGGCACCTAGGGCAAGTGTCTTCTACAATAGCCCTGGGCTGACCGAAGCCTTGTGAGTGGATTTAGTAGACAGAAGCTGAAAGAAGCCTGCCATATGCTGGTTTTCGCATTTTGGCACAAGGCCAGTAATCTTGGGGCGTTGGGTGGAAATCGATTACATGGACTCCAGTGTTCAACTGGTACTTATTTTATCGACCCCAAGAGAATGAAAGACAAAATTGTCTTTGGTGGAATTTGAACTCAGAACATAAAGATTGATGAAATGCTGCTAAGCATTTTGTCTGGCATGTTATCAATTCTGTCAGCTCACCACCTTAAGCCTCCCATATATTGATGTACATATCTTTGTGTGTGTGTGTGTCTTTGTGCTTACATTTGTCTCCCCACCACTGCTTGACAATGAGTTTTGGTTTCTTTATGATCCCATAATTTTGTAGTTTAGGAAAAGAGACCAATAAAATAAGCACCAGGCTTAAAGAAAAATGAAAGTCCTGGGGGTTATTTTGTTCAACTAAACCCTTCAAGGTGGTGCCTCATCATGGCCTCAGTCCAATGACTGAAATGAATAAAAGAGATAATAGATGTAGACCTTGAGTTCCAAATCAACAGAAAGTGTTCTAATATAATTTTCTACTCATAAATCAAATTGTTTTTTGGACATAGACTTTTTTTATACATCAGCAATGACTTTCTCTCTGGTAATGCCTTCCCTGTATATTGGAAAATTGTAATTCATTTTTCCCAAATAAATTTCACTTCATATTCAAGGCTCTGATGAAGCTATAGGATGTTATTCAGGCACTTAACTATGAGTCCACTTCAGCTTATAGCAAAAACAGCTGTAAACTAATGAAGTTCATAACATAACCATTGTTTTTCCTGTGTCAAAAGACAATCTGAAGTGATACAACGCTTCCATTTCTTCCTAGGAAAACAAAACATCAGAATGCAGGACCTTGCACCAGTCCTACTTCTCCTCAGTTCAAAGATTCGAGTGAAGTCGACTCCAACATCAGGATCAACTTTGTGCAAGCATGAAGGCACACTGGCAAAACACTGCTCTGAATGAAAACCTTACCTGTCATTGTGGTTTTGTGGCATGAACCAGAGCAGCCCCTGCCATCCACTCAAGAGAACGCATTGTAAATGATACACAAGCACTCGAGCAAACTCAGTCCACAACTTGTTCTCTCTGCTGAAAGGTTTGCAAGGCATTAGCAGGCTTCAAGAGACACATTCGTGTCCATAGAACATAATTATTGCTTTATTTTACTAAACTCTCATTTATCATTCATGACGAGAGAATACTTCATATATATATTATTGTCATTGATTAACGTCCATCTTCCATGCATGAATATATATATATATATATATATATATATATATATATATATATATATA
>NC_068982.1:183438198-183440238 GCF_001194135.2 Octopus bimaculoides | reverse complement strand
ATATATATATATATATATATGTATAATTGAAATGTAGCAAAGTCAATGGTGGTACCCCAGCATGGCCACAACTCACTAGCTGAACAAGAAATGATAAAAGGAAAAACCAATATGTGTGTGTCTTTATACATGTCTATATGTTTATATATGTAGGTGTATATATGTAGGTGTATATATGTAGGTGTATATAGATGTGTGTGTACATGTATGTGGAGGTGTGTATACATGAATAAACATCCGTCACCATATGCACACACTCATACTCACACACACACATACTCACATATAAACAGACACTCAGATGACAGTATGAAGAATAGATTTATCGCAGTTGAAATGAAAAAACAAAGCCAGCTGACCCATATTGGTGCATTTGATGTGTGTTTGTGTGTGTGTGTGTGTGTGAGAGAGAGAGAGAGAGGGAGAGAGAACCATTAGTCAGCTGACCTATAAAGATAGACTAGGTAAATGAGAGATGTTTACACACACTTATTGTCTTTTTAACTCACACTCCACTTGGCTATCTTGGATGGATGATATATGCATATAAATATAGTTATATACAAACACATATATATACTCATTAGGCACGCACACATGCACACCCACTCACACTCACACGTGTGCAAGTACACATTCACATGAAAACATCTCACATGCATATATAAACACACACACACACACACACACAGAGACATACACACACACACACACACATAATTATCTTTTTATAAAATAGATAATTTAGAAATGTGACAATAGGTAAACAAACCTGGCTCTCATTAATTATGTTTTCATACACTCATATGTCTACATGTGTAGGTGTGTCGTGTGTGCGTGCACGCACACACAACACACACGCACACACACACACACACACACACAACACACACACACACACACACACACATTATATAACACATGCATCACAGCATATGAATAAATTAATTCTATATAAGAAAGTATTTTCTGGCCATGCTCTGAAAAATGTTTTTCTTTTGTTTTTGTTTTTTCTTTTTTTTTTTAAATCTACCAGTAAGATGATGGAGGTCTAACAGCTGTGGATCATGACTTCAAATTTGTTGGGTTTCATCCGCTTCTCCACAGTAGTCAGAACTAAAATATGTTCCCTTCTGTTAAACTGTATGCATATCGTCATTCTCTTAATTCCTCATCATCATCATTTCATGTTGGCATATCTGTATATAGGCATGTCTCTACGCTTTTACGCATTTGTATGTGTGAGTGTGTATACATATAGATACACACACACACACACACACACATAAGTCTCTGATATTAAAATGCCTGTCATGCCTAGAGAGAATGTGGGCTCGTCTCCCACAGGCAGCCTTTCACTTTCTTCATACAAAAGAGTTTTTCAACTAAATATTTACATTCTGTTATTTATGGTTGTATGTGATGTGTCTCAAGATCCAAGGCTCCCAAAAAGACCAAAAATTATTTCATGCTCTTTCAAAAGTTTATAATGTTCTCATTTCACCATTGTTTAATGATTAGAGCATCGACCTTACGATCGTGAGGTTGTGAATTTGAATCCCAGACTGGGCTGCGTATTGTGTTCTTGAGCAAGACACTTTATTTCATGTTGCTCCAGTTCACTCAGCTGTAGAAATGAGTTGTGACGTCACAGGTGCCAAGCTGTATCGGCCTTTGCCTTTCCCTTGGATAACACTGGTGGCGTGGAGAGGGGAGGCCGGTATGCATGGGCGAACTACTGGTCTTCCATAGAACAACCTTGCCCGGACTTGTGCTTGGGAAGGAGGGTAACTTTCTAGGTTCAATCCCATTGTCAGTCATAACCGAAGGAGGTCTCAGCTCAATGTGTGTGTGTGTGGCTGTGTGGTAAGAAGCTAGCTTCCCAACCTCATGGTTCTGGGTTCAGTCCCACTGAGTGGCACCCTGGGCAAGTAAGTGTCATCTACTATAGTCTCGGGCCAACCGAAGCCTTGTGAGTAGATTTGGTAGATGAAAAGTAAAAGAAGCCCATCTTATATGTATATATATATATATATATAT
>NC_068982.1:183437241-183437773 GCF_001194135.2 Octopus bimaculoides | reverse complement strand
ATATATATATATATATATATATATATATATATAGTAAATGAAAAATGAAAGCTGAAATATACAAGAATTTATCATTAATCATGTTTCAACACATCTAGCATCGATCCCTCATGGGTGGGACACTTAACAACTGGTTCCACAGCATCCAGCAGTGCAGATGTGTCTCATAGGGTGATAAATAGATACAACTTGTTAAAATAATATACATATATGTATGCTCGTATCTATGTGTGTGTGTGTGTGTGTCTTTGTGTCTGTGTTTGTTCCCCCATCACCATTTGATAACTGGTGTTAGTGTGTTTATGTCCCTGTAACTTAGCTATTTGGCAAAAAGGACAAATAAAATAATTACTAGATTTAAAAAAAAGTCCCAGGTCGATTTGTCTGGCTGAAACCCTTCAAAGCAGTGCTCCAGCATGGCTGCAGTCAAATGACTGAAACAAGTAAAAGAATAATATATATATATATCATCATCATCATTTAGCATCCACCCTCCATGCTGGATGGGTATACATACGTACAAACGTATAAA
>NC_068982.1:183436042-183437051 GCF_001194135.2 Octopus bimaculoides | reverse complement strand
ATTATTTGAAACAGTATAATTCAACTCCAAATTTCACAGGCCCCTAGCAGAGGCCCATGAAACTTGCATGCATGCTTGTTAAGGGTTGATACAGTGGAGACAAGATATCAAATACTTGGAAAATAAAAATGTTATTTTTCTGGTACAGAGATAACAGAACAACTTGATAAAACATATGGTTAAACATTACAAACTAGTTAAGAGAAAAAAAAAGCCAATTATTCTTTTTTAAGTAAAATGAAGCAAAACAAAAAGCAACATAAGACCATAGCTTACATGTGCACATCTGCTAGAATAGTATATAGGATTAGATCAGGGATTCTCAACCATTTTTTTACCTTTGGATCCCTTTGATTACAATTTTATTCTGGTGGATCCCATAGCTGTTTAAAAACTACTATTTTGTTTTTCACACATTGACTCGTGTAGGTTGAACTGTGTAAAATGTTAGAGAAAGAAGCCCGTCTGTTTCTTCCAATACATACCAGTACATACATCTAACACAAAAGATTTTCAGAGGCCCTTAAAATACTATTGTGGATCTCCAATTTACTATTTTGTTGCATGCCCTTCCCCCCCAAAATCTGATATGGATCCTGGTTGAGAACCACTGGCTTAGATGTTTGAGCTGTAGATTCTGAATGCATGAGAGGAATTATGGAGAGATGGAGAAATTGGTACGTTTGCTGGCTGAATGAAAGAAAGGAAGCTGACTAGCCTCAGCAGCAGTAAGAAGTGGTTGCATGTTGGAGAACAGAGATGGGACGCAAGAAGGAAGTGGAAAAAGAGTTAACGGAATAGAGAGAGGGAGAAAAAGAGGAATGAGTGGTTGAGCAAGTTAGGTCACTGTAATTTAAACAACATTGCAATATGTAAGGAAAGAAGGCTGTGCTCTAGTATGATAAAAAAAAATGTAAGAAATTAAATTAGGCATTAACAATGGAAACATAACAGATGGAATAAACAGAAAAAAACCCCTCGTCAGCTGTTTGTCTGGGGATTTTTGCAG
>NC_068982.1:183432490-183436032 GCF_001194135.2 Octopus bimaculoides | reverse complement strand
TATATATATATATATATATATATATAATTATATATATATATGTGTGTGTGCGTGTGTGTGTGTGTATAAAGAGAGAGAGAAAGAGGTAATAGCTGGAAGGAAACAATTGATAGTGTAGATTTGACAATTTGTCTTTGAAAGCAGTTATGTGACACACCATAGAATATATGAATGTATTAATAGAAGGTTCTTACAGGAAAGGAAAAGTTAGAGAAGAAATGGAAAGATAAGATCTCAGGATGGTGGGTTTCACTGATGCGATAGACAAATGATCAAGGCATGTAGTGATTGCTATATTGAACCCATGCCCTCATCAAAAGGAGCACCCTTAAAGTGGTAATAGCATGTATATACACATACATACATACATACATACATACATACATATATATATACATACATATATATACATATATATATATATATATATATGTAATATAGACTTGGGCGTGTGGTTAAGAAGTTTGCTTCACAACTATGTTGTTTTGAGTTCAATTCCACTGAGTGGAAGCTTGGTCATGTACCCTCTATAATAATCTCGGGTCAACTATTGGCCAAGGGTATGGTAATGGATAGCTTTGGGTATTAGTGAATGAAATTTGATTGGAGGAAACAGTATGAAAGCCCATCATATATATGTGTGCGTAATTGTGTATGGGGAGACAGAGTTGTGTGTGTGTGGAGAGAGTTGTATGCATGCATGTGTGTTTGTGTCTGCATGTCTTCACATTGTCACCACTGCTTGGGCAGTGGTAATGCTTATTTATATTCTACATAAAAAATAATATATCCTACAATTCGTACAAGGCAGTGAGCTGGTAGAATGGTCAGCATGCTGGACAATATGTTTAGCAACATTTCATCCATCTTTATGTTCTGAGTTGAAATTCTGCCAAGGTCGACTTTGTCTTTCATCCTTTTGGGGTTGATAGATTAAGTACCAGTGAAACACTGGGGTCAATGTAATCGATTAGTGCCCTCCCCCAAAATTTCAAGCCTTGTGTCTTTAGTAGAAAGGATATCCTACACTTCTTCAATCTGGCATGAAAAAAACCAGTGCAATAAAGTTTGGCATCAGGATGGGCATCTTGTTGTAGAATACTGATTCAGTCTATTTCATCCATACCATACCGGCATTGAACGAGTGATGGTGGTGATGATGATGATGATGATGAAGTTACCAATACTGACAATAATGAAGGCCAAAAAGCACTTTTAACCCTCATCTACTTCATTAACCACTTAATACTTACACCTATTCAGTCCTTTCTACTTAACCCATTAACATTTAAGCTGGCCATATCCAGCCTACTGATCAGATACAGCCTCTCACACCTACCCTACTATGTCATTCCAAAAATAAACAACCACATCAATTCGAAATCTCTAAGCCAGGAGATAAATGCAGGATTAATTCAAAACAATGTCGATAAAAACAAACATTACTTTTGACAGAGTAATCTAGATGCTAAAGGGTTACTGTCTAACATAGCAATATATCACATCTTGGTTTGATATAGTGACGAGAATTAATGTAACAAATGTGAATAAATTATAACTTTATTGCTGATGTATTTAATAGAAACTTTGTTTTATTTACAAACCAACAAATCCTGTGATACCCATAGGCCAGTTCTAGATATCTCCCATGAGATATATGAAACAACCAATACAAATAATACTACATAGATGTTATGTCAACACCAACTGATGACTATATATATATCAACTTTCTAGACTGAGATTAAGTTGTTATTTGATTTTTGTTTTTTGTTTTTGTAATGTAATTGTTTTTGTTTTTCATTAACTCAAATTTGTTTAATGTTTTGTTACTTTCGTTTTGTACAGGAGATCAAGGACGTTTCACAAAAGGTATGGCTTCAGAAAGATTACCTATGTGTAATAGTAATGAAAATAATTGGGGGTCAGGGGTTTTACTTAGGGACTCATATCCACACAAACACACATACACATACATACAGAGTCATATATATGATATATACACACACACACACCCTTCTATCTACACATCATCAGATTGCATAGATATACAGTCCGTGTGCTACATGCATGCAAGACAAACTACACAACATACATGTAGTAAAATAGACTCTTGAGACACAATGTGCTTATTTTCCACATTCAGTGGCCATTTTCTCTTATTCTTCAACACTCACCCTTTCAATAGCTGTATCTTCCTTCATCATCATCATCGTCATCGTCATCATCAGAATCATCCTCATCATCAACAACAATAACAGTAGCTCCTAAAAAAGAACAAACAAACAAAAAAACACAAACAGGCAATTATATATGCATGTATGGGTTGTGATGTATATATGTGTGTATATACACACACACATGTATATGTGTTATTTGTATGTATGCATGTGTGGGTCACCATCTTCTGGAGTCAGAAGTAGGTCAAAAGTACATCCCTGCTGCTGCTGCCACCCTCCCCCGCCACACCACACCACACCACACCACACCACACTCTCACCACACCACACCACACCACACCACACCACACCATGCTCTCACCAACACTGTCTTATAAAATACCAGCACATGATTAAAGAATGAGAGGAGGAGGGGGGAGATACACCACTAACAGACCCCCCCCCCCCACATCCACGTCCACATCCACATCCACACTCCCTTCCACCACTGCAACCATTACCAACTATAATCTAATCTCTCATCTCTTTAGCTCTTGTCTTTTTGTCCAGCTCCCCCTTCCTCCCCCCCACACACTTCATTCTCTTTGTTCTGTGAAGTCTTCTTAATACTCTGCCCTGCCTCTCTCTCTCTCTCTCTCTCTCTCACACACACTGTCTCTTTACCCCACTCTTTTCTCCCCTTACAAATTATATCAAAATCTTGGAAGTGCCAGCCTGAAATTGAACTCTCATACACATGTTCTTCATAGAAATCAGAAGCCAAGAATATCGGTTTTAGATTTTTAGGGACCTAGTTATTGTTGTTACTGTCGTCGTTGTTGTTGTTGTTGTGATTGTTGTTGTTGTTGTTACTGTCGTTGTTGTTGTTGTTGTTGTTATGTTGCTTTAATTACTGCTGCTTCTGTTATCCTTGTTGCTGCTGCTTTTGTTGTTGTTGTTGTTGCTGTTATTGCAGCTTTTGTTGTTGACATTTATTCCATTCCTACCCCCCACCGCCACCCCACCCCCACTGTCATAGAGGTTTATCTCCTACCTCGCCTCTCCATCCCACTACACTCCTCTCACACACCCCTCCTTTCGCCTCTTCATCAACTGTAAACAACACAGCTCCCCACTGCTCCCACACTGATAACTACTCTTGCTCTCCCCACTGCTTCTCCCTTACTGGACATCCTTTCCTTACTTCTTCCCCCCCCCACCCGCAGTCACCATCCTTTGCCTTTGTAATGTATTTTCCTTACCTTCCCCCCCCTCATCATTTCTCCCTCTTCCTGTGTTACCTTTTGCTTACTTAGCTGTTGTAACATGCCGTGACAGACCGAGCCTTCCTCTGCCCAGTCACAAAGACTTACATCGTGGAGG
>NC_068982.1:183428394-183432437 GCF_001194135.2 Octopus bimaculoides | reverse complement strand
ATATATATATATATATATATATATATATATATACACATATATATATATGTATGTATATAATATATATTATCACCCTGGCTGCATGCAGCCCTGCTACTGGCCTTGCTCTCATTTGAACACACACACAACATGTTTTAGAAACTTGATTTGAACAGCCAGTTTTTCACACCAACAATATTGTCAATTGGGAGTGTTGTGAGATGGAAATGTGCAGTGATGATGCAATTAAATATTAACCTCCAATATATGCATACACACTTACAGATCAGCACATACTCTGGCTCTAGATACACGTCCATATTCACACTTACATGCTCAACTACCCTTCTTGTGTCTTTGAAATTTCAATTTCAGTAAAGGAATCTTAGATCTAGGTTGGAAGCCGACTCTTTCTGCATTGACAAGAAATCTAGAAGTAAAATTAAATCATAGTGTGTATACATGCTATATTTTCCAGCATACAAGTTGATGTAGTATATATATATATATATATATATAATGTAAACATATAGAGTAAACACTCAAATGTCTTCACTATCTATTGGAATCCTGCTACATTCCACATGGAATTTTCGGTCCTCCAACATTGCCTTGGTGTATAAGTTGAACTATCTTTTCCGGCCGTAAAATTTGCTCTGAAAAATTTGACTTGTATGCCAAAATATATGGTACACACACTTTCTCTGTCTCTCTGTTTCACACACACGTCTATAGATAGATAGATATAGTACACACATATGTAGACGCAATGGCCTAGTGATTAGGGCAGCGGACTCGCGGTCATAGGATCGCGGTTTCGATTCCCAGACCGGGCGTTGTGAGTGTTTATTGTGCGAAAGCACCTAAAAGCTCCACGAGGCTCCGGCAGGGGATGGTGGCGAACCCTGCTGTACTCTTTCACCACAACTTTCTCTCACTCTTACTTCCTGTTTCTGTTGTGCCTGTAATTCAAAGGGTCAGCCTTGTCACACTGTGTCACGCTGAATATCCCCGAGAACTACGTTAAGGGTACACGTGTCTGTGGAGTGCTCAGCCACTTGCACATTAATTTCACGAGCAGGCTGTTCCATTGATCGGATCAACTGGAACCCTCAACGTCGTAACTGACGGAGTGCTAACAACATATAGACTTAGCTGTAATGTACACACACAGGTTATATATAACAACTGTACACAGTCTTACTATATAATGTAAGATTGTGCTATTTGCTAAATTATATATGTATACACACACAGATGTTTCATGAATGCTGATTCTCTATAAAGGGTAAAAGGGCAAAGACCCCCTTCGGTCATGAATGACCATGGCATTGCACCTAGAAAGTTACCCCACAAGGGACAAGTCTGGGCTAGGTTGTTTATGGAAGACCAGCAGTCACCTGTGCATACCAGCTTCCCCTCTCCATGCCACTGATGTTGTCCAAGGGAAAGACAAAGGAAGATACAGCTTGGCGCCACTGACGTTGCAACTCATTTCTACTGCTGAACGAACTAGAGCAATGTGAAATAAAGTGTCTTGCTCAAGAATACAACACACAGCACGGTCTGGGAATTGAACACCCTACCTCATGGTTGTGGGCCCAACACTCTAACCACTGAGCCATTTACTATATAATACGTATATACATGCAATCTATATAACACCGATACATCTATAATCATGGAATGTCATGATGTGCACAGTGGAATGTATCCTACTTTTGCACTAATGCATCGTATCCAGCATACTGCATGCACCTGTGCCCACGTCAATATCACAACCCACCTTCCCACACCCTGTTCCCACCCTTTATACCTCGTACTCAATCCCAACCCTCGATTTAGAGCACTTTTGCATGACTGCATTACCTGACATGAATATTGTTGCTGTTGTTGTTGTTGTTGTTGCTGCTGCTGCTGTTATTGTCCATATGTGTGTATGTGGGTATATCACCATCATCACCATCATCATCATTGTTATCATCACCATCACCACCATCATCATCATCATCACCATCATTTTTTTACTTTCACTTTCCAGGCTGGTATGACTTGGCTAGATCATTATGGTCTGTGTCAATTTTTTGTTTACAGTTGTTGCCCTCCAAGATGGGTTGCCATGGTTTCTGTAGTTTGATGTTCTTCTTAAATCAACCCACCTGGTGTACTTCATAGTGGCCCAATGCTAAAGAGGGTTTAATGTCTTCACATAGATTACAAGATCTTGCCGTGTCTCAACCCACTTGCTAACTCTTTTGCCAAAATGCTAAGTTATGGTGACACAATCACACCAACACCAGTCGTCAAGTGGTAGTGGGGGACAAAAACAGCCGCAAAGACACACACACACACACACACACAAATACATATGATGGGTTTCTTTCAGCTTCTGCCTTCCAAATCTATTCACAAGGCTTTAGTCAGCCCGGGGCTATAGTAGAAGACAGTTGCCCAAGATGCCACAAAGTGGAACTGAACCTGAAACCATGTGGTTGGGAACCTATAAATATACATATATATATATATATATATAATGATATAAATAATATATAAATATATGCATATATCCATACATATATGTACATACCTACATCTATATGTATGCATACATGCATATATGGGTACAGGACATCACAAAAGAACGTTAAACACAATGAGAAACGAAAACAGAAAATAAACTTTTTTACGAACAACGAAAAAACAGAGAAACGAGACATGCAACATAAAGAATATTCCCCTTCATCAGTTGTCCCTGTTCCATCTACTCCGTGTTTCAAAGGCAAGAATAATACGCGACTTTGCTGGAACAGTCCTTCCCGCAAAGCAAATTAAATAAAATTTTGGATTTTTTGCGGAGGGTGAAAGTGTTAACAAGAACAGGACAGTGAGAACAAGACGGTAAAAACAAGACAAAACAGTAAAAACAAGACAGTGAAAACAAACGGTAAGGGTTGTTAGGCCAAGACAATATATATATATATATTTATATATATAGCTGAAATTTATAGGAAAACAAAAGATGAAGACAGGTGTATGAACAACAAACAAGTGTATTAGTTTGACACTTGGGAAAAATGAAAAAAGACTTTTACATTTTAAGCCTACTCTCTTCAATAGAAAGGCATAAGAGAAAATAAACTGTGTGTGTGTGTGTATGTACACACACACACATACACACACACACATGTTGATGCAAACAGGAAAGATAGAACTCAAAATATGAGTATATGTATATTTTTATTAATATTTAGCAGAAGCAACAGAGTGACTTAAGGTCCAAGAGTTTTGTACCTTGGCATTTACCAAACTTTGCCAATGCACAAAACTCCCAGACCTTGAGTCACTGTTACTTCTGCTAAATATTGATATATATATACATATGCCATCTTACATTTCATCAAGTAAAACTAATTATTAGTTACATAATGTAAATTGAAACATATTGTCAAATCTACAGAGACACAGAATTATTTACAAAACTAACCACTGTGGAGATGACATTTCTACTTCATCACCATGAGATATTTCCATTTCATCTCTCATAAAATATCTACTCCTACACAAGGCACAACCGTTATACTGCTGTTGAGTTATCTTTACCATTGCAAGATATCTCCCACTCAGACCCATGAGTTATTTATTACCCAAGATGAACTCCTCAAACACTTTATGGAATATCTTGTTGCTCTCAGAGATACTATTTACATTACAAATTATGTCATTCCCTCAATCAAGAGATTTTAGTAGTCCATGTGTGTTGTAGGGTGAGGGCTGGGAGTAGAAAGCATTTTATCCTCATCAAATGTGATAATCCAATGATAAACACTTAATCGTATTTCAATAGATTAGTATTTATTTAGAAGAAATGAAATTGTGCAGAAAGCTACAGCATGGCCAAAAGGTAGGTTGTTGTTGTTGTTGTTTAATCCCAAGTAAGCTCTGATCAAACAAATCTATGACGAATGGTGATCTCACCGCTTTTCCTTTAAACATAGTGTATCTAGTGCTGAGTTACTAAATGTGTCCTTCCTTTTTTGTTTGAGGTGTGATTTTTTTTTTTTTTT
>NC_068982.1:183422603-183428384 GCF_001194135.2 Octopus bimaculoides | reverse complement strand
GTGTGATTTTTTTTTTTTTTGTGGTGGAGGTAAGATTTAGCTTTGCTGCTATTTCTAGCTGTTCACATGGCTGCATACAGGCTTCCACATAGGGTCTACTAAAGTTAGGGAGTTGTATGTGGCTGATAGAAGATTATTGCTATGGGATAGTGGTAACATTGCCTCTTTGTCTGGATGTGAGGTATTTAGTCACCTGTGGTAAAATATAAGATAACATCTTAGTTCTACCTAAATACATACCAATATTTGATCCTGTGTTTGTGTATGAAGTATATTGTTATTTGTGATTAAATATAGAGTAAGATTCACTCTGTACTTCAGATGGAGATAAAATGCTGTATTTGGATCTTTTGGTTACAATATTATTCCTCAATGTGAGGTTGTCATTTGATTATAATGAAATCCCTACCAGGGATTTCAAAAATGTGTTTCATGCCACAATTGGTGAACACTAAGTGTTGTTGGTTAAAGATTATAAATTACCAGTCTTTGATTTACTACATTTCTAAGAGGGAGAGTGACAAGGGAATGTCTGTAACTCAGTGTTGAACAAATATCATTGAGGATTTCACTTGAAGAATATTGTTTTTTGTGTTTCTTTTTCTTACCAATGTTTATATTCTTTGCTGATATATTACTTTCAAATTTTGGCACAATACCAGTAATTTTGGGAAGGGGCTAAGTCGATTGCATCAATCCCGTCAAGTTCAGTACTCAAATGGTAATCCTTTTATCAACTCCAAAAAGGTGAAAGGCAAATTTGACCTTGGCAGAATTTGAACTCAGAACTTGAAGTGGGCAAAATGTCACTAAGCATTTCATCTGCTTTTTCGCTGATATATATATATTGACAAAAAATACACGTATAGGCGCAGGAATGGCTGTGTGGTAAGTAGCTTACTTACCAACTGCATGGTTCCGGGTTCATTCTCACTGCGTGGCACCTTGGACAAAGGTCTTCTACTATAGCCTTGGGCCGACCAAAGCCTTGTGAGTGGATTTGGTAGACAGAAACTGAAAGAAGCCTGTCGTATATATGTATATATATATGTGTGTGTGTATATATTTGTGCATCTGTGTTTGTCCCCCAGCATCGCTTGACAACCAATGGTGGTGCGTTTACGTCCCTGTAACTTAGTAGTTCGGCAAAAAGAGACCGATAGAATAAGTACTAGGCTTACAAAGAATAAGTCCTGGGGTCGATTTGCTCGACTAAAGGTGGTGCTCCAGTATGGCTGCAGTCAAAAGACTGAAACAAGTAAAAGAGTAAAAGACAGTACTCATACATGAACTTCCAAACAATTTCCGTTTACAAAATTCCACTCACAAGTATTGATTAATCAACTCAACGCTGTAAGAGAGGATACTTCCCCAAGTGTATTTTACTGTGGGATTGAACCAGGAACAATATGGTTGTAAAGTAATCTCCTTAATAACACAGCCATGCCTGTACTCATCATGCAGAAGTGTTTACTTATGGTGTGTATAAGAATTAATGTATAGGTCATACTACATGCTTATTTAATTTCATTGCTTTGAATCAACCATGCATTATCTCATAGCTTCAAAATTTCGATGAGATGGTTGTTTACTTTTACAATGGCATTCTAGGGTAGGTGTGAGAGGCTGGATCTGGCCAGTTCAGGACATAAAACACGTAGAATATTTTGAGACAGATCTGGCTAAAGGGTTAAAGCTATGAAGTATTGATTTAATAAATTTATTGATTTACTGGAAGGAAATATATTGATTTACTTTAACTCTTCACTGTTGCAGTTTATTTTATGTTGTTGTCATTGCCACTAACACCTCCTCCTCCTTCCCCTACTTCATTCTCCTCCTCCTTATCATCATCATCATCCTCACCATTGCTATCATGATGACTATCTTCATTTATGGTGGTGAGTTACATTTTTTTTTTAATCTAGTTTCAGCTCATGAGCTGTGGCCATGCTGGGGCAGTTGACAGAATTGTAAGCATGCTGGACAGAATGCTTTGTGTTATTACTTCTAGCTTTATATCTTCAGTTCAAATTCTGCCATGGTTACTTACCATTGCCTTTTACCCTTACAGGGTCAATGAAATAAGCACCAGTCAATTACATTGACTATCTCCTCCCCTCAAAATCTCAGGCCTTGTGCTTATAATGGAAAGTATTATGATAATCTTCATCATTTCTACCACTACTTATAACCTCCATCACTAGTTGGTAAACATCATCATCATTATCATCATCATCGTTTAACATCCATTTTCCTTGCTGGCATGGGTTGGATGGTTTGACAGGAGCTGGCAAGGCCAGGAGTCACACCAGCTTCCATAGTCTGTATTGCTTTGGTTCCTACAGTTTGATGCCCTTCTACAGCGTGCACTGGGTGCTTTCTACATGTCACCATCAACGAGTGATTTTTACGAGCAGTATTTCTCTCTTACACACAGGGCTAAACTCCATTTATTGTTTGATACCCTGATGGCACTGCTGACTACTAACAAACTGAAATCAAACTGGGACAGCAACACTTAGACTTGCTTACAGAGTGTTACTTGGGCCTACTCTATCTACACTCTGTTTACAATAATGCGTCTTATATAGTTTGTACCACAAGCTGTGTTTGTTATATTAAATGAGATCATTAATAACCTTTCTCCGCTGTGTATTCTATACTATGTATAAACAGTAACCTCTCCTTTTAACACATGACATTTATTACATAAAACAACATTCGTTTATTTTTTTAAACTTGATTTTTATAATATTATAATGTCCTCCATACTCTGTTTCTTAATGTATAAACATTTCCCATGCATGCATGTATGCACACATGTATGCATGTATGTATGTATGTATACACACACACACACACATATATAAGTAACGAGAATATGAATTTGGTATTAAGCTTTATATAAATACACACACACGCACACACACACACACAAGGTATGTATTTATGCATATGTATGTATGTGTGTTTCTGTATTATATGAACATAAATATGTGTATATATATATATATATATATATATATATATATATATATATATATATATATATATATATATATATATATATGTTTATGTGTGTATATATATATATATATATATATGTTTATGTATATATATATATACACATATGTAGACATAAAATACTGACATTCAGACATATGTCACCTACTTTATAAAGAAAGGGCATTCGACTTTTCCTCATTATAATATCCAGAAGACTGTTTCAGTTTCCCCAATATACCACTGGTAGCAAGTTGGGTCATGCAGTTAG
Organism: Octopus bimaculoides; assembly: GCF_001194135.2. Classification (NCBI taxonomy): domain Eukaryota; kingdom Metazoa; phylum Mollusca; class Cephalopoda; order Octopoda; family Octopodidae; genus Octopus; species Octopus bimaculoides. Next base: position 183,425,107 of record NC_068982.1, on the reverse strand, counting down.
TGTAGCTGCTCTTCTTTGTGCCTCCTATCATGATTTGGGTTCATCTAGTACAGTGGTTCTCAACCAGGGTCCATATGGCCCCTGAGGGTCTATACAAGGTTCTTGGGGGTCCACAGAACAAAGTAGTATACTGGGGATCCACAGTAGTATTTTAAGGGCCCCTGCAAAAGTTTTGCTTTAGATGTAATGTATTGGTGTTTATTGCAAGAAATAGTGAGGTTTCTTTCTCTAACATGTTAGTGAATGTGTGAAAAACAAAATAGGAATTTTGAAAGGAGTTTCCATAAAACTATTTTTTAAACATTGAATGACTATGGGGTCCACCAGAGTAAAATAGTACTCAAAGGGGTCCATAGATAAAAAAAAAAATGGTAGTGAACCCTTGATGTAGTATTTCAGATAAAAATTTGTCCATACATTCTTTGATGACTCCCCACCCCCATCCACATCTATACTTTGCAAATTTCTGGAACAGCTTGGTAGAATGTGGAATTGTTGTGGACCCTTGAAACCCAAGCTATTACAAGTACTGGGTCTATAGTCACCAGTACTTTTAGAGAGGTACAAACATCTTAACTTTATGATCCTCATTGTTTTGAAGAATATAATGGAATATCTAATATTCTGGGTGTAAGTGGCCTGGAGTAATGTAGCTCACGTAGCATTTAAGAATTGACTTGGTCCGGTTATGTGAAAACAGTGTTTTCTTTGAGAAGTCACCACTGTAGGAAAAGTCATTCTATCAGAGAACTTGCCAAGTAAAAATATGAAGCAAAGTAATATGTGTCTCGTTTAAGATGTCATTGATTGTGATAGTCTTTTAAGTGAACTCTTGACCTTAAGAAACCAGGCTTAACATATGTAATTATATAATTGCTAATGATACATCCAGCTACAGACTCTATAATAGAGACAGCATTTCTTTAATGATGATAAATAATAATGATGATGATGAAGATAATAAATAATGATAATGATGAAGGTGTTGGTAGTTCATAGTTTGGATGACACCCACTGACCTTTCTGTTGCTAAACTGAGGTCACAAACTAACACACATCATCATTATATGTCATAGGAATTACATTCGTAGCTACACATGTATGGCTGAAAGTTGGAGGAGGTGGTCAAGAGAATTATGAAAAACTGATCTTTTGTGAATATGTCTATCTGTACATGCATATATATATATATATATATATATATATATATATATATATATATATATATGTATGTATGTATATATATACATACATACACTCATACACAATATTCCACCGAAGTTATTCTTCTGTAAACTGAAGTCTATCCTTATTGTCTTGTCTTCCATTTCCAATGAGGTAGTGGGGTAAGAATGGTGGCTGTGTAATTTCTCTTCTTATCAGAAATAGTTAGCAGCATTAAGAAAGTAATTCTGATATTGCCCAGAGTTTGTTGTAGTAAAGAGTCTGCAAAATGAAACTCTAATGATTGCCATTGACTTTGATTGTTTGATTAAGATGGATGACCTGACCTATATAAATTTGTACTTCACTCTGTGATTGATGGCTGACAGTTCTGGCTCTGGTTTGTTTCTGTAGCTTGCTTACACACTGTGTTCTGTCCTGCTCCCATCTACCACATCTACACACTATTTCTATTTATCTAGTCAACATCTTCACATTATCTGCTTATCCAGTAAACACCAACTCATGGTCTAGCTATCTATCCACTTGGCATCTGTACACTGTGTTTATCTAACTATCTAGTCAATGTCTACACACTGTGTCTGCCTAACTTTCCTGTCAACATCTACAATGTCCATTTTTCTAGTCAACATCAAACTACTGTCACTATCTATACACTCAACATCATATATGATGTCTATACTATCAACATCTACACACTGTCTCTCTAACCAGCCAACATCTACACTCTTTATCTAACTATCCAGTCGACATGTTTAATACTGTATCTCTTTATCTAGTCAATGCCTACATACTGTCACTATCTTTCTAGTCGACATCTACACATGTCAATATCTTTGATGTCAACATCTGCACACTGTTTATCTAAATTGTTGGCAGCCAATCATATATCTATCCTATCTACATACTGTTTCTGTCTTTATAGACAACATCTTCACACTGAGTCCATCTAACCAGTCTACCATCAAGATGCTGTGTCTATATATTTAGTCAACATCTATAGAATGTGTCTATCTATATAGTAAACATCTGTACACTGTGCCTCTCAGTACAATCAACATTTAAAAACTGTGTCTATGTATACAGTCAACGTCTATACATTGTGCCTCTTTTTCCAGTCAGTATGAATACACAGTGCCTGTATATCTTATATAGTCAATATGTACACACTGTGTCTTATCTATATAGTCCACATATACATCGTTTTTCTATCCCTTCAGTATCATCAACACATTGTGCCTATATATCTGTATAGTCAATATCTACACATTGAGCCTTATATACATATATATATATATATATATATATATATATATATA
>NC_068982.1:183420901-183421952 GCF_001194135.2 Octopus bimaculoides | reverse complement strand
TATATATATATATATATATATATATATATATATATATATATATATATATATGTATGTATATATATATATATTGTATAGTCAACATCTACACATTGCACCTTATATATCTATACAGTCAACATCTACACATTGAGTCTACCTACAACCAGTATCTTATTGGAGATAGACACATGTCCGTCCAGTCGACTCTCTGTAACCATTGACTACTATATCTATAGTGAACCAACTCTGACCAGTCTGCCTGTTGATGGCACTAATACATTATTGATTTCTCTCATAGAAACAGGAGAGAAATTACTGAGTTGGCACTGAATTGTTTCGTTTTATATACATTCTCACAGGACACACACACACACACACACATACTTATATGTTATATTTACATTGTTACACATTATTTGTCAAATACACACAGTTACACACATATGTATGAATGTGGCATTTGTGTGTGCATATATATATGTATATATGTATGTATGTATTCCGAATTTGTGTAAATGTGTGGAGAATAATATATCACTTGAATAAAGTTAGGTCCGGGTTTTCACATTTTTTTATTATGGTATTTTAAAATATATTAAAATACGCTAGAAAAAAACTATGAAAACCAGACCATGTTTTAGCTTTATTCAACTCTGATATATGCATATATGTGTGGCTGTGTATATATATGTATGTGTATATACCCATATATTCACATGGGTATATATTTATGTTATCATCATAACATATATGTCTTCCAACATGTATATGTTTGTATATGTGTATGTATATACGTGTGTGTGTCTACACACACACACACACAGGAACATATTGCTGTGTCTTGAGAGGGTCATTACAATAATGAACACACACACATACACACATTTTCATAGCTAAACTGACAAGGAACCAGGTGTTGAAATCCAAGATTCCCTGTAGCCTTAACAACAACAGCAGTAGCAGCAGCAACAGAGAGCTTTAATTAATTGCCCCCCCCCCGCCCCATCAGTCATTGTCTGGTCACAGATGACTTAATGTCAGGTGTAAAACTAATCAACACCACCTCCAC
>NC_068982.1:183410699-183418199 GCF_001194135.2 Octopus bimaculoides | reverse complement strand
TAACAACACATCTAATGCTTATGCCATTCCAAATGGACTGCCACAAGGAAATGTCTTCTCACTAGTTCTTTTTAGCCAACACAACATTCACCACCACCACCACATTACAGTACTTGTCATCATTACTTTTCACATACAGTTATACATCTACATTGAACTCCTAAAAATTTAAAGAGATTAAAATTTGAGCTGACTAGTTCTACCGTTTCTCTTTGAGTCAATGAAGAGGATTATGGGTTTGCTTGACCTCTGAGACATAGCAACCAAATTCTCCACAAGCTGCACTATACCATCTTAAAATTTGAACAATATACTGGATGTAGTCTTTGATAAAATGTATGAAAATAAGATGGATTGGTCAAAGCTGCACCGTCTTTAATCATAGGTCTCCTTGATCAGAGTTTTACTTGGGGGAGGGGCTAAATGATAACAAATACCTTATTTTTATAAGTGTCACTGCAGAATATCAAATTCAACCAGCCATCACTCACTCTTAGACACAGAAGACAGTCCAATCTAGGCCCCCCAATTTCTCCACAACTATAAATATACCAAACACACACACACACACTCATGCGCGAGTGCACACACACACACACACACACACACACTCATGCGCGCGTGCACACACACACACATGACGCATTATCCTGGATTGCTAATCTCTGCACAACAATATACATATCATCATCATCATCATTTAATGTCTGTGTTCCATACTGGCATGGGTAACACGGTTTGACAGGTGCTGAACAGCTGCCTATGCTTAATGTCCGTTTCGGCATGGTTTCTATGGCTGGATACCCTTCCTAACACCAACCACTCTACAGAGTGTACTGGGTGCTTTTATGCAGCACTGGTACGAGTGTGTTTACATGACACTGGTATGGGTGCTTTTTTATGTGGCACCAGCATCCATGAGCCTGCAAGATTAGGAATGATCAGCTATGTGAGGAATGTAGGGGACATGCTTGTATGCAAAGACAACCATGATTTCACTTAGCTTGATATGTCTTCTCAAGCTCAGCAAACCACCAGGCATCTCAGTCCCCTCACATCTCAATCCTCTGGCATCCCCTCTGTGAGGCCCAACATCGAAAGATCTTTTCTTACCATTTCATCTCAAGTCCTCCTGGGTCTACCCCTCCCACAGTTAAAGATCGGCACCTCTTGATGCAACTGTCTTCATTCATATGCATTACATGACCATAACAGCACAGTCTTCTCTCCTGCACACACAAACGTGTATAATCATCATCAACGTTTACTGTCTGTTTTTGATGCTGGTATGGGTTGGGCTAATTGACAGAATCTAGCTGGAAGACTGCATTGAGTTCTTTTGTCAACTTTGGCGTAGTTTCTATGGTTAGATGCCCTTCTCAATGCCAGCCACTTTACAGTGTGTCCTGAATGCTTTTTTCGTTTTTTGTACCACTAGAACAGAGAAAATGGTCTTACCTGTGTCCTCTTCTCCAATTCACTCACTACAAAATACACTTTAATACACCTCACTGTAACATCATACACTCTGCTATACTATACAACATCACATAATGTAGCAATAAGTAAATATGAGTTGGTGGTTAGAGGAGAAAATGTAATGGAGAAGAGATGGAATATTTATAGAGACAAAACAAAAGGAAATAGACAGACAAGCGGACAAACTGATGTAAACACAGAAACTGGCCCTCTGTCAGTTATGACAATGAGGGTTCCGGTTGACCCAAGGAACAGAACAGCCTGCTCATGATTTTATTGTGCAAATGGCTGAGCAATCTTCAGACTTGTGTACCTTTAATGTAGTTCTCAGGGAGACTGAGTGTGCCACAGAATGTGACAGGGCTGGCCCTTTGAATTACAGGTACTACTCATTTTTGCCAGCTGAGTGGACTGGGGCAATGTGAAATAAAGTGTCTTGCTCAAGGACACAACATGTCATCAGGAATCGAACTCATGACCTTACGATTGTGAGCTGAAATCACTAAGCCATGCGCCTTCACACATGGGTACATGCATTGATGACGACACACATTGATGGAGACAGACAGACAGGCAAACTGACAAATGACAGCAGTGTTTAATCAGAATGGTAACTATCATTAAAGGGAAGACTGGGGAGACAGGGTAGCTAGATTGAAACACTGGGATGGAGAGTGTAAAATGATGATGTTGGAGAATGGGGGGGGGGACGATATTCAAGAGTGAGACAGACAGGCAGACAGACTGCAGGGGTGGGATGGAAGTGAATAGGATGGTGGCAAGGAGTAGGGAGAAAAAGATTGGGGTGGGGGTTATGTAGAAAAGGTATGGAAATCTATCACCTGTCCTTCATATGACCTTAGCTGTCTAGGTAGGAAGTGGTAGTGGTGGAGGTATTAAAACAATTGACACCCCACCCTCAACTATCATCCCCACCTCATAACGTCACCACCACCACCACCACCACCACCACCACTACACATGCTATAAATTAAAGATGGCAGGATGAAAGAAGAGCATTATTGAGGAGGTGTTGATCTGTGGTGGCAGTGGTGGAGTTAGCTTAAGGATAGAGGGTGGGGAGACAGTGTGAAGCAGAAGAGGATTGATGGTTATTCTTTAGTTATGTGGCATCACAAGATGATAAAAACTTCAGCATTGTCACCTAGCCTGTAAGAGATAGCAGCCAAATCTTACCTAAATTACACTTTAGCATCTTCAAAAAGTAGGATATGTCCTAATATACCAAAAAGAGGTGTTGGTCATGGCTTGAATGCCTTTGATCACAAGTCTGTTCAATCAGAGCCAGACTGGGGTTACATAATGACAACAATTCTCTGTTTTTACGAGTCTAGGACATTTATTCCCCATGGACAATAACTCAACCAAAGACAATTACCCCTGAGGACAACAGATGATGATTTATAACTTCTTGATATTGGAGAGGTGGGGTAATTGTCCTAAGGGGTAGTTGTCATCGGGTGGGTGTGGGGGAATTGTCCTATGGGTGGTAATTGTCCTATGGGTGGTAATTGTCCTGATGCAGTTTTTACAGTTTTCTCTCCAAATGTATGTACATGTAGAAACAGAGTACTGTTAGGCAAGGTCTTCTACATATCATTTGTTTACTAGAAAGAGTAGACAATTCTCTCTGAAATCTTATTCTCCAATCTCAAAAAAAAAAAACAAAAAAAAAAACAGACATATTAGATAAACACGTCCTAGATATACTATGTCTTAATATAAAGATAGGATTGTCACAGCTTGAAGGTCTTTGATATTAGGTCTACTGGGTTTGGGCTAACAGATAAGAAAGATGAAATGTAATAAATATGACAGAAAAAGAGAGAACAAGAAGAAAGAAGCCAACCAACAAACACAGAAATACACCTACACACAAGAGATGGTTTATTATATCTGTTATAAATATAATATAAAAGTAGGTCTGATTATTTTCCAGTATTTTCAGCACCAGAAATAACCTGTGCATGATTAAATTTGAGATTAAAAGCTGGAAAGAAACAGGCTGAGAAAATTGTTAGTTTCTCTCAAAGAAAACAAAAGATAATTTCAAGAGATTAAAAATAAATTTCTTGAGTTAATTTACATACAGAGAGTAAGGACAGTCTGGTCTTTGTTGTGGGCAAGGGTCAACTATGGACATAGGTTTTGGTCAATTAGACCTCGTCAGTACTGTAAAGTCACAACATACTTGCAGATCAGAAAATTTACATTTTTACATTTAGGAACAAGGTTTTGCTATATATTTTGCCAGTGCTAATTTGCATACTTAAAAGTAGAGTGAGCAAAGGAAAATAACTCAAGAGGAAGGGACAGTAAGACTGGACCTGAAATTATATGGTTGATAAGTGAACTTCTTAGCAAACCAACTGTAGACATTATCCTTCAGTTGGAGTATGTGTTGCTATGGGTGGATGGTCTTCTGCAGTATTGCATTTTGTCAATTAGGACTAAGCCTTCATGGACTCCTGCCTTCATGCTAAATCCATTGCTGAGTTCATCATTGACTTTCATTTTACCTATTGTACCTTTGTACATAACTTTTAACAACTTTCGCAAGCCATTGCATCTCCATCTAATTTCCTTAGTGACCACCACATTATGGAGCATGGCATCCTTCAAAGGCCTTCTTCATGTGTATGCCTGTAGTCTAATGTTTCATTATAGCTAGGATCCACAAAAAAAGTGTATACCATATGTAAATGGATCAAAGAGATGTAAGTTATGTGTAGCTGGAAGATTGTACATTCTTTTTAGATCCAACAATTCCATCACACTGTAATTCCAGATCTGAAATTATTAGTAAATGCAAGCACATAGACAAATTTCTTTTGTGAGAGATAAATATAATTTAAATACACAATTTAATAAAGAGTTACTAATCGTTTCATGCTCTAGAGATACAATAGTTTGTCAGATTTATATAAGATGCCACATGGCTCCAAACAATTTACAGGCTCAGCGTACACCGTTAGACCTATTTGAAAACCAGGACACTGGCCTATGTGAAAAAAACAGGAAGAAAAATGCAAAAAAGGTTGATGCAAAGGCAATTTTAAAGGCTAGTATGCAAACCACTAGTCTTCTTTCTGATACATTGATAAAAATAAGCCACTGAGATCTCAATGCCAACTGCACACCACATACAATCAAATGAAGAATTATAGAGAAGTGTATGCCATATGTAAATAAATCAAAGAGATGAGAGTTATGTGTAGCTGGAAGATTGTACATTCTGTTTAGATCCAATAATTCCACCACACTGTAATTCCAGATCTGAAATTATTAGCAAAGCAAGCACATAGACAAATTTCTTTTGTTGAACTGTAGGACACCACCCTCTCCAGGCTGAGCAGCTATCCACAGACTTTGGTCTCCTCTCTGTTATATTATTCTACACCAGCTAGATTAATTATAATTTCTACTGAGAAAGAGGACAAAAATCTTGGTGTTCTTACTTTTCTTTCTTCTCATTCCACTTTTTGCATCAACCTTCTTTGTGTTTTGCCTCCCAATTTTTTCACATGTTTCTTCATAGACCAACATCCTGGTTTTCAAATAGGTCTAATGATATGTAATGAGCCTGAAAGATTGCTTGGAGACACATGGCATGTTATATAAATCTGCCATATTTTTCTTGTATCTCAACATCATGAAACTATTAGTCACTCTTTTTTAAATTGTGTGTATATGCATGTGTATGTATGAGTATGTATGTGTGTACACACACACATACACATGCATGTACACACACACACACACATGCACACACACACTTATCATCTTCATCATCATTTAGCATTCATATTCCATGCTAGTATGAGTTAGACATGACAAGATCCAACACTTGGAGGAATCGCATTAAGCAGCACCAGTGTTTGTTCTGGTTCTGGTAACGTTTCTGTAGCTGGATGCCCTTTCTAACCCCAATCATTTACAGCCTGTGCTGGGTGCTTTTTTATGTAACACCAGTATGACTGAGGTCATCAAGTAGCTTGCAAGATGTGTGTGTGTGTGTGTGTGTGTGTGTGTAGTAATACAATCTCAAAAATAAGTGCTTGTCCAGCCTTTGCCAGCATAGAAAAAACAAACATATATGTTCAAACCAATACATATATATATACATGCATTCTATCCTAGTTGGCAGGTATGTCTATGTATTGTTATATTTGTTCAGTTCCAACTCAAACTTGACTGAGCAGGTTTCTGATCAAAGACTTTCCAGCTATGGCCACCCTGTCTTATAAGGTATAAGTTGGACTACATCATCTAATGTATCTGTCACTCTTTCGAGACTGTGTGGTGTGGTTTGAAGGAAGGAATTAGGCAGCTATTTCTAGCAGGTCTAGTAACCATGCAAAGACTCCTTGTGTAGGTGTTTAGTGGCAGAGTGGGATGAGGGTAGGGGCAGAGAGAGAAAGAGAGAGGGAGAAAGACACAGAGAGAGAGATGGAAGGTAAAAATAGGGATTAGATATGGGTGGGTAGGTGGAAAACTGGTGTCACTATGGACAGTACTTAACTTGAAAATCTGCCTTCAGGTGTTTTATGCAGGAGATCAGGTAAATTACAGGTAAACTGTATAGCTGGCTCTGTCTCCATGGATACGACCTATAGGTATACACACATTTACATATATGTATGCATGTAGGTACAAACACACACATGCTCACACACACACACACACACACATACATACATACACACACGTATGTGGACAAACACACACACACACACACACCTGTCCATTGTAATGCATGTTAATAACTACCTACAAAGAAAGACAAGAGAAGGGAGTGTATATACTGCTTTATTATCTTTTGACTGTTGCTGTTCACTCTCTAGATGTCTATGTGTCTTGGTCACTCTGTTATTGGATCTTTGTGATCTCTCTCTATCTCTCTCTCTCTCTCTCTCTCTCTCTCTCTCTCTCTCTCCATCCCTTTCTCTTGCTCTATCCCTCATTCTCCTGTACATATATATATAAATATATATATATATATATATATATATATATATATGTCCCTTTTATGTTGAATATATTTTGAACCTCTCACTGACTTACTGTCATTCTCTTTTTCCTGCTATGTGTCTATGAAGCTATACATTTACATGTGTCTGTATGTATGTATGTACGTATGTATGTGTATGCGTGTGTGTGTGTTTGTCTATATTTGTTTATCTATCTTCCAATCTATCTGTCTGTATCTCTTCTTTCTTTTTCCTTATTCATTATATGTTTTGGGTGTTAACTGTTAATTCATACCTGATAACCCACTGACCGCTTCTGTCTGTTTGTCTGTGTATGAGTGTATCTACATATGTGTGTGTGTGTGTGTATACATACATGGCACTCTGTATGTGTGTCTGCACATGCACACATGCACATATTAAAACATGTATAGTTACATCTATTTAGTGTTATCAAGAACATCAAATTTCAGAAAAATCCTTTCGTTGATGCACACGTATATTTAGATGCTTATTTATATATATCTGTATGTATATGTGTGTTAATTCTCACCTGACTATCTCTAAATATACTTTTCCTATCATACTCAAGGACCCCTGCTCCCCCACAACTTCAGTCCACTTCACCGTCTTCCCCCAACCCCCTCTACTTCACCTTCAGTTTTTATATTTTTCCCCTTTCATCTCAGGTATTCTGTTACCCCCACTTCTTCTCTTGTAAGAACTGCTTTCATATTTTCCTGTCTCCTATTTACCTAGGCCTTTACAAAATTCTTTCCTCCTACAATACAAGGGACAGAGGAGACACAATATGGTGCATGGGATGGTGGTGGCAGCGGTGGTGACGGTAATAAGGGGGGAGGTGTGTGAATTTAAGGGAGAGATTTCTCGCTTCCAGCATTTTCTTCTTGTTTTTGTTATTGTAGTTGTTAGGATCTGGAGGTATGCTGAGGGATATGCCTTAGACCTACAACACACATGAACACACACACACACACACACACACACACACACACACACACACACACAC
>NC_068982.1:183409488-183410335 GCF_001194135.2 Octopus bimaculoides | reverse complement strand
CAGGGTTTGGGGTTCAATCTGAATGTATGGTAGCTTGGGCAAGTGTCTTTGGCAATTGCCCAGGATTGACCAAATCCTTGTGAATGGATTTGGTTGACAGAAACTGAAAGGCGTCGAGCTGGCAGAAACGTTAGCATGCCGGGTGAAATGGTTAGCAGTATTTCGTCTGCAGTTACGTTCTGAGTTCAAATTCCGCCGAGGTTGACTTTGCCTTTCATCCTTTCGGGGTCAATAAATTAAGTACCAGTTACGCACTGGGGTCAATGTAATCGACTTAATCCCTTTGTCTGTTCTTGTTTGTCCCCTCTATGTTTAGCCCCTTGTGAGCAATAAAGAAATAGGAAACTGAAAGAAGCCTGTTGTGTGTGTATGTGTGAGTGCATGTAGGTATTTGTGTCATCTTGTCCTGATGTCACATGCTAGTTATAAATGTGTCATCATCATCATCATATGAGCAGAGTTTCTGATTTCCAGTCTTCCATGAAAATATGGGTTAATATTAGCTTGCTTGCAAACAGGTGAGGGTTGATGACAGGAAAGGCATCCAGCTATAGAAACCATACCAAAATGGAATGTACACACAAGACGTGATCTCCAACCTGCCTAGGTGGATAATAGCTGCAAGTAAAAACTGACTTGGATCAGGACCAGGACAAGTCCAACCCATGCCAGCATGAAAAACGAATATATAAGTACCTTCTATCATAGACTCAGTGAAACTGGATTGTTATAAGACCTGCGAATGTCATGAACAATGCTCTTCCTCCAGACTAGACAAGTACAAAGAAAAAAAAATGTCTGTATGGAAAACTGACATAAAATGGTGATGGTACAAGAGTTTGATAAA
>NC_068982.1:183401096-183408255 GCF_001194135.2 Octopus bimaculoides | reverse complement strand
ATATATATATATATATATATATATATATATATATATATATATATATAACTTGCACACTAGTCACAACACAGATGAATTTCTAATATGTTGTAGAGCACCGTCAGTGAATAAAGGCTCAAATCAAACAAATTAGATGTATTTGTGAGATTTATGTAGACTTGGTTACCATAGAAACATGCACAGTTTTGACAGCATCAATAGCATCAGTTTTCTGAGTATTTTTGAGCAGCATTGATGTTACCAGGGAATGTTTGAATAACTATATGTGAGGTGCTAGCTGCAATAACTGTGTGTGTGTGTGTGAATGTTGACATTCCTCAACTTCATTAAGCAAAATGGTAATATGATGTATACATTCCATGTTGGCATTATATGATTAGTTGCTGTGCAATTTCAAAGACATTTGAAATAGAAGGAATTCCTGACTTGAAAAATTGATAATGGTTGGTGATAGGAAGAGCATTGAACTGTTGAAACCTGACACAGATATGTCCCTATCTAATACATACCAACATGGAAAATGAATAGTTGTGTGTATGTGTGTGTGTTTATATCATATACACATGTATGTATAAATACCACACACACACACATGTAATCATCATCATCATCACCATTTAATGTCCATGTTCTGTGCTGGCATGAGTTGGACAGACCCAAAGTCTGCATCATGCTCCAGTGTCTGCTCTGGCATGGTTTCTATAGCTGGATGCTCTTCGTAATGCCAACCACTCCTAATGCCAACCATACACACTTATAATACTTATTATACATACTTACTAAACTTATACATTTACAAAGACAACATGAAACAGGAAAAGTGAATAGAAGTTACTGCAGGAGTTGAACCAGGTATCTGTTGTCTACTAGATAACTATATTACTAATCACACCAAAGCATTTCTGAAAGAATTAATCTTTCAAATGAGCACTTATAAGCCCCTTATTGGATAAGCTATCAGGATTTACCTCCTCTCATCTCACATTAGAATCATAAGTGTATTCATAGCCACTTAACAACCGGTGGTCTGGCCACTTCTATGTTGTCTAACACAGTCTTTTCTGCTTGTGAGTGAAGAAGAGGATAATGATAGACCTGGTTCGCTAGAAGTTCATCTCTTACTCTGTTTCCGTTACACACACACACACACACACACACGCACACGCACACGGTACATTATGATCTGTCTGTTTTATGCCAGTATGGAAAACTGGATACGAAATGGAGATATATATGATGGTATTTTGAGTTTCTCATGTTAATTGAAACACACACAGACACTCACACACACACACATACATGTAAATACACCACTATATATATATGTATATATATATACATATATTTACACATACACACAAGCATATACACACACACACACACACACACACATATATGCACCCGTGTATATATATATATAAACACAGACACACAAGCATGCACATACACACATATATATGCACCCCTATGTGTGTGTGTATATATATATATATATATATATATATATATATATATATATATATATATATATACGCACACATACATATACACACACATAATGTGCCCTAGTTATGCTACCCCCTTCCCCTATAATCAATCCGACACTCCTCCCACCCACCTGCCACCCATTATAAGTCATCTGCAATCCCCTTCCACTTTCTTGTTCCCACTAATCTCACCCCCCCCCTTCTTCCAGAAGCTGTGTGGTAGCAATTCTCATCTACCTCTTCCTTTTCCTCCGCATCCATCATTATATTGTCTTGCCTCATTAGCTTCATTGTTGTGAGTTCAATTCCTGCCTTTGCTATCTAACCATCCAACCACCGCTCTCCCTTCCATCTCACATATTTTAAGAGCTAGCTTCCTGTGGCTTAATTAAAATATTAATATGGTGAGTAGTTGGGTGGGCCACCACATCAGTTGGTGATGATGATGATGATGATGATGATTATGGTGGGGGTGGGGGTGTTTGGTGGCAGTGATAATAGTGACATCAATGATGATGATGATGATGATGGTGGTGGTGGTGAGGATGATGATGATGAGGGTGATGATGATTGTGATAATGATGACAAAGTAATGATGATGGCAGGGTGATGATGTTGATGAGGATGAGGATGGAGATGATGATGATAATGATGGTGATGATAATTGTAATGATGTTCATGTTGATGATGATGATGTCCTAAAGTTTTGATACAAAAATATATCATCAAACATTAAGACGTGACATTGCTGCAATTGTTTAGTTATTGGTCAGTCATAATCAAGTGAACCTATGGTTAGAGGCATTCCATCTATGACCATCCCATCCAAATATTATCTACTTTGTCTTTTTCTAAAAGATATTAGTGTATTTTGAGATAATCTAGCTGCTATTTTGAGCATGTGCAGTGACTATGTGGAGGCATTAGTATGTACTGATAAATTAGGGTGGAAATGGGTATTTTACTGCTTAATTTTCTTCACCTCTCCATGCCTTGTAAGTGGATTTAGTAAATCGAAACTGAAAGAAATCTGTCATATATATATATTCATACATACATATATATATATGACAGATTTTCATGTTTTATTTACAATCTTATAATAATATAATATAATATAATATAATATAGTATAATATAATATAATGATAGAATATTACAGTTGTAAATTATAAAACATAACTATCACCACTACTACATGAATGAAAATTAGACGAAGTTGGAATTTCTTTTAGTAATATATTCTTCTATACACAATCATAGATACCCATGTGTGTGTGTGCATATACATATATATATGTGTGTGTGTGTGTGTGTATAAAAATTTGTTAAAAAAGAAAAACAAACACCCAGGCAAGACATCTCAAGTCATATATGTTATTATTATTAAAAATTATTAGAGTGGCTGTGTGGTAAGTAGCTTGCTTACCAACCACATGGTTCCGGGTTCAGTCCCACTGCATGACACCTTGGGCAAGTGTCTTCTACTATAGCCTCGGGCCGACCAAAGCCTTGTGAGTGGATTTGGTAGACGGAAACTGAAAGAAGCCCGTCGTATATATGTATATATATATTTGTTTGTGTGTCTGTGTTTGTCCCCCCCACCATCGCTTGACAACCGATGCTGGTGTGTTTACGTCCACGTAACTTGGCAGTTTGGCAAAAATAGACCGATAGAATAAGTACTAGGCTTACAAAGAATAAGTCCTGGGGTCAATTTGCTCGACTAAAGGTGGTGCTCCAGCATGGCCGCAGTCAAATGACTGAAACAAGTAAAAGAGTAAAGAGTAAAAAAAGAGTAAAATTTCAAAAATTGCTAAAATAATTGCTTAAAAACATTGCTTAATAACTTTTAATAATAATAACATATATGACTGAAAATGTCTTGCCTTAGTGTTTGTTTTCCTTGTAAACAAATTTTTATCTGCTGTATCGGAAATCTGCTGTAGTTCCATAGTTCATAACTTCTATCTTGGTTACAAGCGTGGAACCCTGGTAATCTGTTACAGCACTTACCCAACTTACCTGTCCATTTAGGTCACCTGTGAACTAAACCCTTGTATTTTATATATGTATATATCTATGTGTGTGTGTGCCTGTGTTTGTCCCCCGCCATCACTTGACTGGTGTTGGTGTGTTTACATCCCTGTAATTAAGTGGTTCAGCAAAAGAGACAGTTAGAATAAGTACCAGACTTTAAAAAGAATATAAGTCCTGGGGTCGAATTTTTTACATTAAAAACCCTTCAAGCATGGCCGCAGTCAAATGACTGAAGCAAAGATATATATGTGTTTGTGCATACATATATATGTGTATGTGTATACATAGTGAGTGTGTGTTAGTCTTTTTGGAAATACCTGTCACCTACTTCAAGGGAGCCCATCAAGTTTTTGAAAAAATTTATCTCATAGATATTCTTACTGTTCCAGTACTCCTGCCCATCTTCAAACAAACGATTTCTTCTCTCCCAGCCTCTCTGTGATCTCACTCCACCCCTCATGCATCCATATTTTATGTTGGCTATACAGTGTGAAATTCTTACCTTCTCCTTTGCTGCATATTAACATGGCTATTTCCCAAATGGAACACAGCCATACTAAATATGCAGAAACATTGACCGAATGGTTGAAGAGTTTGGTCATCTTTCCTCCTCCTTGCTAGGCTTATTTTAAGAACTCTTGATTCTAGGCTTTGCTTCCACATTTAAAATTCTTTCCTCTAATTCATTGATAGACTCAACTTAGAGAAGTAAGTAATTGACATATAGTAGTTTCATGGATAGCCTAATTTCATGGATAGCCAGTCTTAAACTCCTCCATTGTGGCTTGGAGAACTGTAATAAACAGGTGCCAAAAACTGAACCCTGATGGATACATAGCTGTATGCTAAATCCCTCACCAAACACATTGCTAACTTTCACTTTGTTAACAGCATCTCTGTGTTGGGTTTGTAAAGCTCTTACAAGTCATTAATCTACACTTAGTTTTTTTTTCAGTTCTATTGGATTATGATTGGGGTTTTGGTCTACCCGTTTCAGAAAATCAGTTTTGTGAGTTCTTTTCCATGCTTTTGATGCCCTACCTTTATGGTATGGGGCTCTGTTTTCTTGAGAGAGATTGATAGGTGTTGACGTGGCTAGGTGGTTAAGAAGCTTGCTTTGCAGCCATATGGTTTTGTGTTCAGTTCCACTGTGCAGCACCTTGTGCAGCAACTTGGGCAGCCCCAAACTGACCAACACCTTGTGAGTGAATTTGGTTGGCATAAACTGTGGGAAATTCAGTTGTGTTTGTATACATGTGTGTTTGTGTTGTGTTTGTTCCCTCCCCTCAACCCCTTGACTACCAGTCTTGGTTTGTTTACATCCCCATAGCTTAGTTATTCAGCAAAAGAAAGATACCAGTAGAATATGCACCAGACTTGAAAATGAAATATTGGGATTGATTTATTTGACTAAACATTTTAAGGTAGTGTGGTAGTGCCCCAGTATGGCCACTGACCAATGACTGAAACAAGTAAAAGACAAAAGATTATTGATCCCTACATTGGATTTGATGGGTAATAGACCTTTTCATGTATTTGACAGTTCTTTGGATCACCCAGAAGATTTTCAACAAAAAGGTGCTCTAATCTGTCTGTTGCCTAAACTTATCCTACCCCTTAACATAACTCCTACTCCTCCATGTTTAACAGTAAATAAACAAGCCCCCATGTTTTGGGCTTTGTTATACGATATGAAGTTGGCAAGAATTTGCCTTCATTAGGCCATATTATTGATGGTGAAAACTTGTCTCTCTTGTTACAGAACTCTTTAGTCTATTTCATATCTTTAGGTCTTATTAGGCTTTTGAAATCTTAGGTTCTTTCTGGCAATTCTTCATTCATATCCAAGATCTTTCAATACTGTTCTTACACAACACAGTGGTATATCTATAGATTTGCAGCCTCTGTAACAGTTATCCATTGATGTTTAATAACTTCCTTCACTCGTAACCTTCTTTGCCCTCTCAGAAACTTTCTGTGGCCTCTTAGATCTCTTCTTCACTCAACATTGCTTTTCTTCGATGCACATTTTGATTATGCTATTCACTATTTCATTATTAATGCTGAAAATATGAGCTGTTTTCTCAACTGGACATACCACAATTATATCAGCTGATGACTTGCCTGCATATAAATTCATCAATATCTATTTTTCCCCAATGGTTTTCATTGTTGCGTTACATCAAATATAAGTTACAATCAATCCCAAAATTCAATAATGTTTATATACATAATTTTAAAGATGAGAAAAACTTATCTAATTAGACACAAAAAAATAAATGTAAATTCAGTGGGTTGTCAAAAACATTTTGTAGGGCACTGTACCTGTAAACATAGTTGTTATAAGAAGTTTGATAAGCAGTCATGTTCTTGCAGATTTGTTACCATTGTGTGGCACAGGGGGCAAGTGTATTCTACCTTAACCTTGTGTGTGTATGTGTGGTGTGTGTCTATGTATATAAAGCTATATATAAAGAGGAAAAACATAGATAAGCGTATACATACAATATTGCATCATTTATATCATTTATAAAAGGTAGCACATAAACATAACCATAAGTATATTTGACAAAGAAAATAATATATTCCTGCATCCCCATGCACACCTGTTTGTGTAATACATATTATTACATCAACCTCTCATTGAATTTTTGAAACAGCTGTAAAGAACTATCTAGGAATATAGTTTTTCTTCACTAAATATAGTTATGTTTATTAACATCTTTTGTAAAAGATATAGATGTTATAATGCCATATATATATATATGTGTCTAACTATCTCTGTCCAGATATATATATATATATATATATATATATATATCAAAAGGATGTGTTGTAATACTATTCCACATATACAAAACAGCCATACCAACAATCCAGCATACTTCCATCATCAGCTGCCCCACGGATATCATTATGGTTTCGACACCTGGGCGGTACCATTCAATCTGGTGGTGTCAACAGTACTAAAATAAGTGTTGTTTGGGAACAAACATACCAAAGAAACCTCAACTTTCAAACACATTTACCCTATGTACAACAGTATCGGTAAACAAATTCAAGAAGTAAATCAATAACCAACTCATTCAAAAATGGCCAGAGGTGGCATCTCTTTGAGTCAATAGGTATAAGTTAAAGTAATGAGGAAAGGCAAGCAATGAGGCTTGTTTAACGTCCACCTTCCATGCTGGCATGGGTGGGATATATATATATATATATAATTACATAATTGCATAATTTGATAATATAGAATAAGATGCAAAGTAGTTGTAACATCAGCTGTGGGATTTTGTTTAATAGTTCACACAATGATAATTTTGACCCCTGGTCATTCTCAGGTGCACTAAGTACAACTGACACGCTTTTATATCATCATCATCATCATCATCGTCGTTTAACGTCCGCTTTCCATGCTAGCATGGGTTGGACGATTTGACTGAGGACTGGTGAAACCAGATGGCTACACCAGGCTCCAATCCAATTTGGCAGAGTTTCTACAGCTGGATGCCCTTCCTAACGCCAACCACTCCAAGAGTGTAGAGGGTGCTTTTACGTGCCACCGGCACGAAGGCCAGTCAGGCAGTACTGGTAACGGCCATGCTCAAAATGGTGTATTTTATGTGCCACCCGCA
>NC_068982.1:183397648-183400975 GCF_001194135.2 Octopus bimaculoides | reverse complement strand
CGTGCAGCTGAAGATTGCTCTTCATATTGCATTTAAGGTAATGCTCACATTACTTAAATAAATCGAAGTAGCATGAAACGTGCGTACTGCAATCACTTTTGAAATCCGTGTTGCTTATTATTTGATTTTAATCACCCATCCTTTTGGGATGTGATATTCGGGTGCCTTCGCATAAGTACCATATTCAAGCCTTGAATCTATATCTAAACCGTCTATATATATATATATATATATATATATATATGTTTGTTTACCTATACAGTGATAGTAGCAGTTTGATGGTGGTGGGAAGTGGAGCCTGGTGTTAAAATGTTTGTACAGTTATTGTAGCTATAGTTATTATGGTAGTGAATAGTGGTTGTAGTAGAATTGTGGTAGTAGTAGTAGTAGTAGTAGTAGTCCTAGTAGTTGTAAAAAAACCTCTCCTCTCTCCATTGCCTTGGGGGTGGGGAGTGGGGAAGGAAGCTGAGATGTCTGGAGGAGAACAGTAGAAGGGTGGGTGCTGCCAGACACTATTGTCTTTTTTGTCATCCCCTGTCTCCCCCCACTCCACCTTCATATCTGTGTCATCACTTAAACAGGGAAAGAAGGGAGGTGGTGGAGTTGCAGGAACAGTCACTCACTTCCTTTATTTTCTTTTCTCACCCACCCCACTCCACAAATTTCCTGTCACCTTTCCTATCAGCCTCATTTTCTTCTGTTTTCACTTTTTTTCCTCTTCTTCTTCTTCTTCTTTGTCCTACCTCTACATCTTTTATCTTTTTTTTTTGCTCTCCTCCACCTGCTCCTCTTGCTCTTCCTCCTCCTTCACAGCTCCCTACATTCACCTGTCTGTCAGTCATCACAACGATTATTACCTTCCCTTCTTGTCCCCTCTCCCAGAAGCTATGTGCCCCTTGATGCACTACTCCCCAGATCTTCATTTGCTGCATCACTTACCTACCATCTATTAAACAAGCTAATAAAAGAGTCACAAGAACTACACTGGCCTGCTAGAAATAGCAGTCAAATATCTCTCATATTACCTTGAGAACATCATTCAGTAGAAAGGTACACGGAAACCTAGTCTCTATCTATAGCTTTACATGTATCACAGAAGCTGTCTTGTGCAGTAACTCTCATTATACATAACATGCCACTAAACCCTCAATATTTCAGTGCTAAACTTTATAGTTTCTGATACAGCCATGAACAAGGTTCATTCATTTGTTTTACATCCATTTTCCCATGCTAGCACAGTTTAGATGGATATGTTATTGAGGCATTGGTTTACAACTGAATGCCCTTCTTTCCACTAATCTTTAACTGTTTTCTGACTGAGGCTTGGAAAGCCAGCAGCTGCACTAGGCTCCAATCTAATCTAGCAATGCAGTGAACTGCTTTTGCCAATTCTTTCGTCTGATTTAGGAAACTGGCCTTATGGTAATATCTGTATGGGACCATTTACTGTTGCATACCCATGATTCTTTGCACATTCCATCTGCTAATTGTGAACATTACAATTATTATGTAATTCCGAGCTTCCAGAAACAACTCTTGAGTTAAGAGAAACTATGCATTCTCTCCTTAGTATTCTGTGTTTTTTTATGTCCTCTGCAAATATATTTATCTATATATATAAATATATTCTTGTACTTATATGTTTATCTTCTGATATATAGTTATATGTATCTTTCTATATATCTCTGTCTGTCTCTGTGTATGTTTATTTATTTATATCAAACCTAACCATGACTATCTGCATCACTATCTCCATATCAGCTCACCTGGATTTCTCTTACAGCAACTCTTTACCCTATGGACCTTGTTGAGAAAGATATGCTTTCTATATTGAGTATATCTAGCTCTTACCTTTTGACTGTATATATGTGTTCATGTGTATGAGTGTGTATACACACATATATGTATATCATCATCGTTTAACATCTGCCTTCCATGCTAGCATGGATGTGTATATATGTATGTACATATATATATTTATATATATATATCTATATATATATACATATATATATAAATTAAAAACGTAAAATTAAAACGACACTTTTTTCTTGTTGATTTCTTCTTTGTGATATAATCCTGGGAAAGAATATATTTGCGGCTGAAGATAGCTTTAAACCATCCTGTCTATCAATTATATACCCATATAATGATGCAACGACTGTTTGTGTATAAAGCTTGAAACACTTGTACCGCGGAATCCTTTGTGTCCTGTTTTAATTTTACGTTTTTAATTTATCCTTTCACCTCGGCCACTATCTGGCATATACAGGTGCTTGCAATTATCAAGTATTACCTCTAATATTTGCTTTACCTATGTATATATATATATATATATATATATATGCACACACATATACAAAGGTGGATACTGCTAATTGAAAAGTTAACTTCATTAATCCGTTAACCAAAGAGTTAACTTCGATAACCATCAATCAGTTAATTCTTTAAAAATGTAACGGAAGTTATTGATAAACCGTTAACGTTAATTTTTATTATAGAAAGAAAAAATCAGGTTTAGCTCTAAAACCACCCCAAAGCACATTTAAAAAGTACCAAAACTATAAAATCCGTTAACTTCAATTCAATTGAAGCTAGCAGACATTAACTTAAGTTGACTTTCAGTTAACGGAAGTTAAACGTAACGGAAGTTAATTAGTCCGATAATGATTTCCAAAGTTAACTTAAAAGATTGTTAATGAAAATGTTAACTTCGTTAATTAACGATTAACAGATTAAGGGTTTGGTGTTCAGGTTTGCACATATATATATATCCTAACATAAGATTTTAAGACTGAACCATTGTAACAAACCTTTTCTGAATTTCTCTTATCTTCTGACATCTGAGTTCAATGCCGGAAGCCCAGAAAGAAGTTGAACAAATGGGACAGGTGGTGGTGCAGGGGTGAGAAAGCTAGTTCCCTATGTTACATATGCCTCTCCTTCTCCTAGCACCCCCCCCCTCACCCGTAAGGAAAGTTCTTTGCTCTGGCAATGATTCATATGAGACGTATTTCAAATTTGAATTCTTCAAAATAAGAAATAACAAACCATTTTCAGAAAAACAACACAAATTGTTTTTGCTTTGTGTGTATATGGGTGTATGTGTGTTTGCATGTGTGTATGTGTGTGCACATGCGCGTGTATGTGTGTGTGCATGTATGTGTGTGTGCATGTATGTGTGTGTGTGTCTATGAGTATATGTATATATATATATGTATGTGTATATATATATATATATATGTATATATATGCATATGTATGCATGTGAGTGTGTGTGTGTGTGTGTGTGTGTGTGTATATATATATATACATACATACATACAC
>NC_068982.1:183396412-183397564 GCF_001194135.2 Octopus bimaculoides | reverse complement strand
TATGTATATATGTATGACTATGTATATGTGTGTGTGTGTGTGTGTGTGTGTGTATAATTTTCATTTTTAGAGAAGACTTCAAACAACAAAAATGTTAAGTAATCTCTTCTTGTGGAATATGGTTTCAATTGACTTTCTTCCTCCATGTATAATGCAATTATTATATAAATTAACATTTCCAAATAAGATAATAATTATTTAGATTTCATGTAATGCAAACAAACAAAGACATAAACATTTCGGAAACATAATTGAAAGAGTTAATTGAAACGGTTAATTTTTTTTTTTTACAGTTGAAACTTAACATTAAAACATTGTCAAGACAAATTTATAGCTTTCTCTCTCTTTTTCTCTCTCTCTCTCTCTTTCTCTTTCTCTCTCTCTCTCTCACTCATACTTCACCTGTACGCTATTATCTCGCTAAAGCAACCACTATTACCACCACTACCTCTGCTGCTACTGCTGATTATATTTAGTTTACTCAATCTGCTAGAAACAGATGCCAAATCACTCTCATTGACCACAAGCTTAAAAAAAAGTATAGGATAATGTATTCTGAGGTAAATTGTGTTGACAGGAGTGAAGTTCATGTCTGGAATGCTGTTGCTTATTAGAGTAGTTGGGTCAAAGTAGATTTCTGTGGAGAAAGTGTCTTCTTGAGTTCAGCAAAGTGTCAGGTGTCTCGATCCTTCATATACAGGGTTGGCCAAAAGTCACCTGACAGTAAATCAAAACCAATTAATTCCAAGATTTATTTATGTTAAGTAATCTCTCCTTGTGGAATATGGTTTTCATAAAAGCATCGAAATATGAAACATCATGGAAATTGTTCAAAGTGAAGTCCTTCTTGAGCGACACATTTTTTCCATTCAAGTCAATACAGAATTACAGATAGTATTTATGAAATTTTGATTTACTGTTGGGTGACTTTTGGCCTACCCTGTATATATATATATATATATATGTGTGTGTGTGTGTGTGTGTGTATATGTATACATACATACATATAGTCTATATATATATATATATATCATCATCATCATCATCATCGTTTAACGTCCGCTTTCCATGCTAGCATGGGTTGGACGATTTGACTGAGGACTGGTGAAACCGGATGGCAACACCAGGCTCCAGTCTGATTTGGCAGAGTTT
>NC_068982.1:183390727-183395795 GCF_001194135.2 Octopus bimaculoides | reverse complement strand
TATATATATATATATGTATATATATATATATATAGAGAGAGAGATAGAGAGAGAGAGGGAGTATCAAATAATGCTGTGCATTGCATCATTTTAGCCATCAAAGGACGCAACCCAGCTGGTTAGGCGAGCAGGCCAACACTTGATTAAAAGGGGATTGAAGCAACATGAACTGAAGTGTTTTGTTCAAGAAAACAATGTACCTCCTGGTCTGGGAATCGAACCCATGATCTAGTGATCATGAGTGTAACAGCCTAACCACTAGGCCATGTGCTTTCACATATATACACACAGCAGGATGAAATATCCTTGGCATGGATTTGTTTCTGATGGATCATAAATTGTCAAAATAAGAGCCACACACTATGGCTTCATTCAGGACAATCCTCTACGGCACATTTAGTGTGAGACAAGCAAGGTTCAGTTGATGAAATTAAAACAGACTATTGCTGAGTTGGATTAGCTTTGAGTAACACTTTCTTGGTCAGTTCATCTAGCATTGCCTTCCTCTATTAGTTCAAATATTATTCAAATCAGCCCTTGTTGTCTGCAAGAGTTGTTCTGCCATTAGGCAGCATGAAGCGGGATTATTCTTTTTCAATCTGGCTTCTGTTCTTCAACTTTGCTGCCATGCATAGTCCTACCAAAGAACATTAGACTGTTGATAAGCATTGCTCTCCATGACAAGGAATGACCATCAGAAGAATGTAAGTATGTATATACATACACACACATACTTTATATTCTACTTATTATAGACATATTGTTTAAATGCTATATACTGCAGTATTTGTCCTGAGAGAACCTCTCATACATATGCACAGTGCTAAGAGCACACACATGTATACAGTTTGGGGATCATCTTGTATGGGTGTTGGAATTACCAGATCACATGATTTTAGCATACTGCAAGTCCTCAGTGACAGGTACCCACATATGATAGCTTCTCATTTGGTTTCCTAAAGGGTCTGTAGGCTCCTGACTTTAAGTCCAGGGTCACATCAAGGAAATCTACTATTTCTATCATGTCCTTCAGTCCAAGGGAATACATGGTGCTGGTGAAGTCCTTTCTTTGCATATCTAGCATGTGGCCATTTGCTCCTCTTGATATTGCCAGAGCATAATCCCTGTGGAGGCTAAAGCTCATAGACAATAACTTCTTTTTGAGTAAATCTAGGGTGAAAAAAAACAATGCGGTCACACATGTCAGTGCTGTTGAACACACCCATTGCCACATCAAAGGAGCCTTTTGGGTCAGTTTGTTTGGCCCAGGCTGACCCCTTACTGAAGAGTTGGGTTCTTCTGGTATGCATGATAATGCATACATCCTTGTCACTAACTTCAGTATAGGCCCTAGTGAAGTCCTGTGCCTTAAAAGGGAGCTCCTTTGATATAGATGGATAGAAGACCACTATATTGAATTGAGTAA
The DNA here is from genome assembly GCF_001194135.2 of Octopus bimaculoides. NCBI lineage: Eukaryota > Metazoa > Mollusca > Cephalopoda > Octopoda > Octopodidae > Octopus > Octopus bimaculoides. The sequence goes on along the minus strand of NC_068982.1, from coordinate 183,394,369 downwards.
ACCTATCTCCACCCCTTCCACTATTGGTTTTAAACCATGTTATGATCTCACTGGTGTTACACCGAAGGGTGAGGCCAGAAGCACTTCTAATGTCATATCTTCCTGATATGCTGTTTGCTCACCTGTCTGATCTCACCCGTCTGACTTTGTGAGATTTATCAGCCTGCACTTGGGGTTAGAGGCAAAGTTTAGTTTATGATCCTTGATCACAATAAAAGCTTCTTTTTTGCAAGTGTCTCTACCACATGCTCTATACCTACTTTAACTGCTACATCCTTGGCCTCATAGCTAATGCCATTATAAGCTTGAGGGGCTGCTCTCCAGTATGTTTGTGTGATGCTGTTGTTAAGTAGCTGTGCATATGCATTGTTACTTACTCTATATACATTTTTAGTCTATACATTTTTAGAGAACAGAAAGGTCCTATCAGGAGATCTAAGTCTACTGATATCTGCTCTAAGTTTATGTTGGAAAGCATTTGAGGACTTATGGAATTTCAGTTGGGGTATAATGTCCAAGAGGTCATTCTTGAAGGCCTCCAGTTCCTTGATCTTAGGTGAGAACATCCTGAATTTCAGTCCAAAACATTCAGTCTTCATAGATGATTAGGGCTGGTTGAAGAAAAAGGGCCTTCCATCTTATTCACCTGACCAGGTTAATCATCTTCTCCAGCAGGAGCCTTGTATAGAGCTCATTCAATGGAGTTGGGATATTCTTTGCTGAATATCTTAGGGCATACAATTTCAAATCCATTGTAATAGATGTATAATATCCGTGGTGAGGTTTTCAGTGACTATGTAGAGTGCACCACTGGGAAATGCAGCTATATGCTACAGGGTATGGATGACCTAATGCAATATACTCTGCAGTGTGTGGAAGTGTGGAAGTGTGTGTGTAAGCCATCTATGAGTCCATAAGTCAGGAAAAATGGACTTGTACAGTATTATATATCCATTGCAGCCGATCTTACCACTTGGTTTCGCACTAGGAATTCAACGAAGTGTTAGGTAACAGTCTGATTATGTAACCTTGCACTCTTCAGAGGCAGCTGCTTTATATATATATATATACACATACACATATATAGTATGGTCTATTTGTTATATTCTGATGAGTTTCTAAAGTCACGTATTGTCGTGTGTCTATATTTGTATGTGTTTGTGTATATTCTTCCCTCCTTATTTTTATTCTCCCTTCCTACTTCCTCTCTTTCTTCTTTTACACTGACATGTTTCTAAACATTGGGTCTTTATTGATTTGCACGTGTCCCATTTCTGACTACAGTATCTGTTAATTGCCCTCCTGGGCCATCTTGTTGCTGCAGTTCAAGTTTTACATAAACATAACAAATACACACACACACACACACACACACACACACACACACACACACACACACACACACACACACACACACACACACATGCACTAATGTTTTAGGCAGAAAAACAAAACCACTTTTTTTACTTATGTCAGAATATAAGAGGATACCATAAGCGCAGTGTCTGCTATCAACACAGATGATATCGATGAGAATTGTTGGCTAGTGTTACACATATGAACCATTTAGCAGTTAACCTTGCCATATCCAGGCAAAATAATGTTCAAACTGGCTAGATTCAGCCTCTCACAATGTCATTGTAGAACTAAACCATTGATGCTACATAAAAGACCACCAGTACACTCTGTAACATGGTTGGTCTTAGGAAGGGCATCCAACTGTAGAAACCATGGCAAATCAGGCAATTGGAGCCTTGGCAGCTCTCTCTTGTCTACCCCTCATCAAACCATCCAACCCATGTTAGCTTGAAAATGGAAGTTAAATGATGATGATGATGAGGAGGAGGAGGAGAATGAATCATTGAAATCTTGAAGCTACAAGATAATGCATAATTAATTCAGAACAATGTGAAAAAAATAAGCGTTACGTTTGATGGAATAATCTGAATACTTAACGGGTTAATGTAATTACTATCACAGTGTATCAAGGCCAAATGAACCTGGGGCAACCCACCACTCTGCTAGGTATTCACAATATACAGTTGCCGCATGCTGCAGAAATAAGTGATGTGAAATGGTTTAGCCAGGAATTGAACCTGTGTTGAAATTGCATAATGCTCTTACCTAACTGCAGCACATCTCCCTCCATAGTGCTGGCAGAAGGTATTTTCTGTGTAGTTTACTTCTAACCCAATTTAGTAGCAGAACTCTTACCTCCCACTCACAGCCACTGGATGTCATTGCTGTGGTCAGCTTGACTTTTGGAAGGTGAAGGCATGTAGGCCTCCACATCATCATCATCCTTTTCTAATATCATGTTTATCCCACATATATTTTCTATTACAGTAGCAGGTTATATATTTTTAATACACCACATATGCATAGCTGGTGAATGACTTTAACTTGCCTCTGTAATGTCCTCCCAGCTAGCACCCTTGTGGCAAATAATAAAGAATGGATTTTTATTATGAAAGCTGTATTATTATTATTATTATTATTATGAAGATGATGATGATATAAGAAGTGATTAGCAAAATCAATGATTATTATTATTATTATCATTTTTTTAATTACTGTTGTTGTTGTTAATTCTGTGTTAAACACCTCTCCAGGTCAACATTGTTTAAACAAAGTTGGGTAGATGAGTGTGTGTGTATGTATAAGTGAGGTAGAGATAATGTGTGTCTATGCTTATTTGTGTGTGCACGTGTATGTGAGAGAGAGAGAGAGAGAGAGAGAGAGAGAGAGAAAGTGAAAAAGGGAGGGAAAGAGCGAGAAAGTGTGTGTGTGTCTTTAAGAGAGAAACAGAAGCGTGCGTATGAGAAAGAAAGTATGCATTTGAGTGAATTTTGTGTGTGTGTGTGTGCGTGTGTGTGTTTGTGTGTACAGGGTGGGTGCAAACAACAGGAATTTGAAGCGTTCGATAAATTCTTTAGATGTTTCATGTCTGGGGTGAACTTTGTCAGAACATGTTTAGTTTTAGATCAACTATTGATTTTAAACTTAATTCTTTGCCGAAGTCTGATTAATAACAATAACAACGAAAACAACAACAACAACGACAACAATAATAATGATAATAATAATAATAATATAAATAAAAGTAATAATAATAATAATGATAATAATAATAATAATAATAATAATAATAATAATAATCGCCTTACAAAAATAGATGTTCATGACGAGATGAATGAATATCAGATTGCTTATGTGCATGGATGGCTGCAGAAGCTTGAGTGCATACATGTGCATCTGTTATTTCAAGTATGCATTTATATGCCTTCATCTAACTATCTAATTGTGCATGTAAAATTGTGCATGTCTCTTTTTCTCTTTTAAACATGCATTCATATTTATATAAGATACATAGATGCATACACACATATATATATGCATATGTGTGTATACACACACACACACAAACACACACACACACACACACATATATAACTGTGTGTGTGTCTATATAAATGTATGGATAGACAAGTATGCATATATATATGTACATATGTATGTCTTTGTATAAATATGTATGGATATATATATATGTGCATATATGTAGACATGTATATATGTGTGTGTGTGTGTATACATATATATATATATGTATACACCCACATATATGTGTATATGTATATA
>NC_068982.1:183389018-183390318 GCF_001194135.2 Octopus bimaculoides | reverse complement strand
TATATATATATATATATATATATATACATATATATATAATACTTATTCATATACATCAGTGGGCATGCATGCATCATGAACTGGATATCGTAAATATTTTACCTTTGTCCAATCCACAACTCTGTAATAGATACCAAATATATAATATATCGAAGAGATATTGGACATTTCCAAGATTGCTTGAGAAATGGTTGTTTCATACCATTTTATATAGTATTACTCATGTCATTAGCATTATTATCAGCTGTCGGCTAAAAATATATTCCAGTTGCTTCATTTCTTTGATCCACTAGAGATGAATGATAAGAACAAAATCTTTCTAGAGTTCTGAAATAATAGGATACCATTGGAATATTTTGTCTGTGTAAATACCACAGATCTGACATTGTTGATCTGGAAATTGTGTAAATATGATGCCTTTGCGGTTGGTGAATACCTTGTGTAAAATTGTAGAGAATATAACAGTATAGTAAGCAAATCCATGTACACACAACACACATAGACAGGCACACAAACACACACGCACACACACAGATGTGCTCGCAAGGATACACACCATAGAAAGACAAAATAGACTAAACAGAACAGGAAAAATGTGGGATGGAGAGTTACTGAAGAGGTCACAGGTGTGTGATGAAAGATTTCCAGAGAATGGACATAAAATATGAACAATAATAAAGAAGTGAAGAATGAATATATAGTGTGTGCATTTATTTTGGATGATAAAAAGATGACTATCCTGAAATATTACAATAGTTATTCAATAGTTATTGAGGAATAACAATATTTGGTAGGCTGTGTGTTAAGATCATAATGATCACATGGGGATTCATATTAGCTATCACACATCTTTATTAACGTGGAACATTTACATATATGCAACAGCTGAATATATTGAACAACTTTCATATGGAATAAGTACAAATTTCATTGCATAATATGCTGATTAATATATGAAGGTAGTTCATACTTATAGAGAACTAATTAAGTAGAATGAGAATGCCTTATCACAAGGCAGGAGATGTGGTAAAAGTGAGAACACCTATCATGGAAAGTGGGTGATATAGTTCAATGTAACATCAGAGATTGTCCTGTAAGGAAACATAGAAGAGAGTGAGAGACCATTTCATGGAACAGAGTGACATGGCTTTTTGTGTGGCCTTCTAGATGGCTCTATATGGACTTCTAGATGGCTCTATATGGACTTCTAGATGGCTCTATATGGACTTCTAGATGGCTCTACATGGACTTCTAGATGGCTCTATATGGACTTCTAGATGGCTCTATATGGACTTCTAGA
>NC_068982.1:183385173-183386814 GCF_001194135.2 Octopus bimaculoides | reverse complement strand
ACTTCTAGATGGCTCTATATGGACTTCTAGATGGCTCTATATGGACTTCTAGATGGCTCTATATGGACTTCTAGATGGCTCTATATGGACTTCTAGATGGCTCTATATGGACTTCTAGATGGCTCTACATGGACTTCTAAATGGCCTTGCCTATGACTCAGCTTGTCAGCTTTATAACCCCTGTGGAGTTTCTAGAAATTTCAACCAGACTCTTTGGTGGGAAGATTCCAGCTAACTTCCTTATACACCAGCTGATCTGACTGGGCCATGTTCAAAAAGACATTAATGCCTTTTATGGTGACACAATTTTTCCTATGAGTACAGGTGGCCTTATATTGTTTGTATATTTGTTTTATTATATTGGTGGTTTATGGGTGTGGTCTGTGTCCACCACTTCCCTCTATGGGTGTGGTCTGCATCTACCATCTTCCCTGATTGTGGTTTATATCTTCCAGATCTCCATCTCTGTGGGTGTGACCTGTGTCCACCACATTTCTTTAGGGATGTAGTTTTCATCCACTGCCTCTCCTATCAGTAAAGGAGCCTCTGAAGTTACCATACTTGGTCTACTAGAATTAGCAGCTAAATCATTTTTGAACCATACTTTGTCTTGAGAGAAACATCAATTGGAATCTTAAGTTCTAAATACAAATTGCACCAAAAAAACAAAACAAAAAAAAAACAAAGCAAATAAATAATAAGATAATATAAATAATAAATGGGATGATCATGGCTGGAATTGATGAAATGAGGAAATGTTGACACAGGTGTGGGTGTAGTGGTGGCAGTGATGTGCTGTGTAACTGGGACAGCTACAGTGTTACACAATAAGGCATATTTTATGTTGTGTCACAGATTCACCATGTAACATGAGCAATGCTACATTAGTTGGAGAGAGGAACAACAACAACAACCACAACAATAATAATAATAATAATAACAATAATAATAATAATAAAGTTGAAGAATCAAGGGGGAAAAATAAATAATAAAGAGGGAAGAGGTAAAAGAAGAAACAAGAAGAGAAGAAAAAAAAAATACTAAGAAAAAAACTGATAAAAGGAGGCACTAAGAAGAATTAAGAAGACAGAGAGATGAAAAAGTTTGAAAAATCTAGAAGAAATCTAATTAACAAAATTTTTTTTCTTCCAGAAATAATATTAAAAAAAAAAATGATAAACAACTCACGGCAAAATATAATAAAAAAGAAAATCTTCCCAAAATAATAAAATGTCTACAATAAATAACAACAACAACAACAAGAACTAGAACAAACAGGAGCCTTCATGCTTCTGCTACTCACACTGTGCCATTTCAGTAAAAGTAAAATAAAAATTCCATTCTGGTTGAGTGTGAAATATTATTGCTAGCATTGATCTCCTCCAGACTGGAATGTGCTGAAGTTCCAGCAGAGACAGAATCAATACAAGTGTATTCTTCACTGAATAACCACATTCTCCAGACTCAAGGCAGCCAGACATTTCTGGACAATGGTCTAGTTTCTTTGTTTTAGCTTGTCTTAACATCTTTAGTAGTTTTTTTTTTTGTTTTCAGTTTTTTTTTCCCACTCTCTTTGGCCTTTCCTTGCTTACTCTTTTTGTTGTCCTGCTAATGCACATGCATGTACACACACAAACTACA
>NC_068982.1:183368897-183384570 GCF_001194135.2 Octopus bimaculoides | reverse complement strand
TATATATATATATATATATATGCACACACACATATACATACATATGTACTATTCATGTAAACAGTCATGTCGTATATTTCTACACTTGTGAAATTGTGGCAGTGGGGCACATTATTGGCAGTACATGCGATCGCAGCTGACCAGAGTGGTAATGTATATATCTACAGGGTATATAATCTGTAATTTCAAAACACATTGCTCTACAATCTTGTGTACATGTGTGCATGTGCATACATGCATGTGCATGTGTGTGTGTGGAATCATATTCATATCTACCGCACTACCACTTATATTATCTGATAAACATATGTTATCTAATCTCATTCCAGTTGTTGACATGGCTGTCATTTTTTATTTATATAAAATTCCCTTTTTCCCCCACCATTTATTCAGACGCAATTATGCAGTTACTCATGTATATATAAGAATAATTTCATATATATGTTTGTGTGTGTGTGTGTGTGTCTCACACACACACATAGACACAGAGTTATATATATATACATGTGTATGCGTGCATGCACGTGTGTGTGTGTGTGTTTATATATACACGCATACTCACAAACACACTGATAATCATACAGTTGTATGCATGTATCCTATTTCTCTAATTACCGCTGGAAATTTTCAGACAGATATTTTCAAAGGAAATCAGAAAATTCTCTGTGTGTATCTGTGTATACATGTATGTGTGTCTGTAGGTTGTGTATGTATATGCATATGCACGTATGTGTGTATGTAGGATGGGGGGGGGGCATACAAGGTGATGGTTCCAAGGAAGTAGGGTAACCTAGCAGCAACAACCCTTGGTCACCATCCCTGTTTTGCACTTTTATCTCTGAATTGCTCCAGTCCACCTGACTGTTAGTAGGCAACAAACATGTTGCTGACCCATTGGGGAGTATAACAAAATTGACAAGTGGTTCATTATGTTGTAGTATTGACTTAATATTGTCTTTTTTTTTGGCGGGGGGGGGGGAATGGAGATGTCAGTTCAATACTTATTCTCAAGCTATGGCTCTCACACACTGCTTTTCCTTCTATCCATCAGATTTATTTTCTGAATATTTACACAATATGATGTGATGCCTGGTGTAGCCGAGAAACATCTCAATCTATATTTGAACTTCTCATGTTCAGGTATGCACTTGAGGTAACCATCAGAGTGGACTCTGTGTGTGTGTGTGTGTATCCATCCCTGTGCGTATATGTGTATGTGTGTATTCGTCCCTGTGTGTATATGTGTTTGTGTGTGTATCCGTCTGTTCCCATGTGTCCGTCCCCATGGATGTTATGTAGTTGTTACTGCTTTATAAAAGAAGCTGCTATACAATATCATTATTGCATTTATCTCAATAATGCAAGTTAACAATGCAAAATGTGTGCAACAAGTAGCATGTTATGCTGGTAAGTAGTTAGACTTGCTTCAAGTTGGTTGCTCATCAGATACGATGGCCCTCTTAGTTTTGTTAATGATTTCATTTTTTTTTTTTTTATATTCATCATTCACCATTCATCTTCACTCGTCTTGCAACATCTACATCTAGGGTGTTGTAGCTGAATGGAACAATGCTAGATGCCAAGATACTTGCACTATAGACTTATGTCTCAGTCAATTGTTATTAAATTTCTCAATAGACTTAGATCCATATTAAACTCTGATTACCATCACAGAGAGGTAGTTGTATCTGAATGACATGGTAGGTAGTGGTGGCCTCAATGCCCGCCCGCTAGGTATAGAAGGACCATTGGACCTATTGGTGGCTGCAGCCAGACATTTACCTAGCTGCCTGCAATCTGCTTCAACTGACGTGAGCTTCAACAACATCTTCTAAGGTTTTAAGTCAAGGATTATGTCGCTGAAAAGCCCTTACAAGAACGAAAGCCTTCACTGTCACATGATTTTTTTCCAATTGTTCAAGATATTCTGAGAAATATTCATTATATTTTTCTTGATCCTTCATTAATTAGTCAGCAAATATGTTGTATATATATATATATAAATACACATTATACATACATATATATGTGTATATTAATGTTTGCTTTTAAGTTCATTTATAATAAAAAACATCTTTACATTAATCTGATGAGTTACTCTATACTTTTGTAGACTAAAAATTTATTATTCTTATACAAGAATGTTGTTGATAATGACTTTGAATTTTCAGCCAGCTAAGCCTTCGTCTTACGTATATTCATATGAACACACAAGTATATATCTGCGCACACACACACACACACACACACACACACACACACACACACACACACACACACACACACAAAACCACCACCACCACCACCATCATCATCATCACCACCAACATCATGGTTTTACATTTTATTTTTGCTATAATTGCATGTGTTGGCTGGGTCCTTATTTTTGTTTGTCAGTACTGTGTTTTGCCACTTGTGGTCTTTTGTCATCTTCATGACATACAACCTTTGGGAGATCCACCTTCACCACTTCCATCCATGTCTTATTTGGTTTCCTTTGCTGCAGGCTCCTCCCATTTGCATTGTATCTTTGTATCAGCCACAACTTTTTCTCTTGCACACTTAATCTAGTTCTTCTTATACCCAGTTTCCTCTTGGTAATTAAATTACATAATATATTCAAAATAATTTACGGAAAATAACATACATAATATTATATAGAGTAAGCTTTCTCACAGTTTTCATCACATTTTGGAAGCAGTAGAAGGTATAGAATCTTCCATTTCCATATGTGTTTGTGTTTATGTACAGACGCATACATACAATGTTTGATAAATTTTATTGACAATAACTTTGAAGTTTCATCAGTTTTTGGTGCCTTTACTGGCAAAACTTTGAAATCACAGTTATAAAAATATATTATTAAAACATTTTTACTCTACACCTTTTGTTAATCCTTTATCCATTTAGTTGGTGTTCACTCTTCTTCTTCTTCTTCTTCTTCTTCTTCTTCTTCTTCTTCTTCTTCTTCCTCCTCCTTCGTTTAATGTCCACATTCTATAATAACTCTCCATTAATTATATAATATTCTTGTATTGTGTTCATGTGAAAAAGGTTTACAGATTTGTAACAAAGTACTCAATACTTCAGGGAGTGTGTTAAAGTCTATTGGGAATTTGGTCACAAAGAATTGAAATAGGATTAATTTTGTTGACAAACAATCTAATAAAGACGATATAATATTAAGTATATGTTTAAACACACACACACACACACACACACATATACATTTGTGTGTCCAAACATGGACACACAAACATACATATCATCATTATCATCATTTAACGTCCGTTTTCCATGCTGGCATGGCTTGGACGGTTCGACTGGGGTCTGGGAAGCCAGGAAGCTGCACCAGGCCACAATCTGATCTGGCAGTGTTTCTACCGCTGGATGCCCTTCCTACCACCAACCACTCCAGAGGAGCTGGCATCGACCACGATCAATGGGCTTCTTTTAGTTTCCGTCTACCAAATCCACTCACAAGGCTTTAATCAGTGTGAGGCTATAGCAGAAGACACTTGCCCAAGGTACCATGCAGTGGGACTGAACCTTGGACCATGTGGTTGGGAAGCAAGCTTCTTACTACACAGCCATGCTTGCGCTGAGCTACGGGTGCACAAAATATGCAGTGTGATCATAAATTAGCTGTGAGAGAGAAGATTTTGTATGTCATAAATAAACAAGAGTGGTTAGTGGTCTGTATATGTATCCTTTCAAATGTTTGAAAAACTCCTTAGAAGTAGATTATAGCTTTTGTGACTTAATTAGGTGACTTAATTAGCAGTGGGTGTAGGTGTTCAAAAGGATTTGTGTCATAAGACTGAACATGAGAAGACAAAATTCAAATGACTTAATAATCCAGAGACTTGAAAGGCTTGATGCTCAGAATATTGAGTTTTGAAATATGCAGGGGTAAAATATGAAAATTGACCTTAAAATGTATATATTTACAGTTTATTCAACAAACATATTGTAGCATATTTTCTTCTTTTATTATGCTACATCAGAATAACTATTTTAGAAGAAAAATAGTAGTTTGATAATAGAGATTATTTGAGAAGCATATTTCCTCCTTTTATTATGTAATGTTATATCAGTATATAACTATTTTAGGGGAAAATAAGAGGAAAAATGCTCTTAAAAACATTTATTCATCGTTTCAAATGTAGTTTATTTGAGAAACATATTATAACATTTACTTTTTTTATATTAAGCTGTGTCAAAATAACAAAGGCATGTGAGATACGGTGAACATATTTGCTTACAGAAAATAATAATGATTTCTTTATCACAGAATGATAATGATAAAAGTATATTGTAGGGATTCATATCAAAGACATAAACAAAAACTTAAATAGTTACCTTTTTTGAATATTCTGTTCTTAAAGTTGCCTCATTATCAAATGTTTTTCTCCTCATGCATATGCTTATCTCTCTTTGCTTTCGCTCTTCTGCTTTATAATACTGACAGAAAGTTCAGTCTTTTTATTGTTTGATTTGTTTACATTTGTATTAAAAGAAAAAAAAGGAAACTATTAAATAATAAGAGAATTTAAAGAAGGGAAGTATTTAATAAATAAACTATTTCAGTTTTCACTTAGGTCTTCATTATCTTATCCCTGCAAATATGCTTCTATCATCATCATCATCGCCGTGTAAGTAAATAAGAAGACCTTTCTTGCTTACCTTTATTATTCTGATTTAGCAGAATAACAATAAATATGTTATTATAAATTCCCTTTCAGAACCACAAATAGATGTCTTTTAAGGTTGTTTTCCACATTATTTTACCCCTAAACTATTTCAAAATTTGACTTTCTGAGGTTTTGATCTTTCAAGCTCTCCTATTTTTTGTTTTAGGTCATTTAAATTCAGCTTTCTTCAAATTTAGCTTTCTTGCATTTAGTCTTATGATGAGAATCTATTTTGTAGGTTTAGTAACCGGAGAGAAAATAGGGTGTAAAAAGGTTTAAGGAAATATCATGTTTGCTAGCTGCCAATGGATTTTCTCTGAGAGTGAAGGGCAAATTGTATGATGCTTATGTATAAAGTTCAATGTTGCATGGTAGCAAAACATGGGCATTGGATGCAAAAACTGGAAAGAAATGAGTCCTACATGCTCCATTGGATGTCTAATATTTGTGTGAATGAATGATGAACCACAAACGAACTAAAAGAAAACTGAAAACAGGGAATGAGAAAGATCAGCTGTAGTGTACAAAGAGGAAACCAAGTTGATCAAGATATGTCTGAAGGTCAATTGTAATACCAGAGGAATATCAGGTGATCCAAGTGGAAAGAACCTGTGGAAGAGGGTGAGGCAGACATTGGAACAAGTGGTGAAAAGTGATCATAAAAAGGCTGAACTTTATGAAGTTGTTGACAAAGAACCTCACAAGTGGTGTGACACTACAGTAGACAAGACCATCCATCCAACATGTACAATCAAAGAAAAATGGGTATAAACTGATGATGATGATGATGATGAAACAATGATGATATATATGCTCACACAGACATGGCTGTGTGGTAAAAATGTTTGCTTCCCAACCATGTAATTTTGGGTTTAGTCCCACTGTATGACACCTTGGACAGTTACCATCTACCATAGCCCCTGGCGGAGCAAAGCCTTTTGTGTGGATTTGGTAGGCAGAAATTCAAAGAGGCCTGTTGCGTGTGTGTGTGTGTGTGTGTGTGTATGCATATATGTATGTATGCATCTCTATATATATATGTATACATGTGTGTGTGTGTGCTCATTGGTGAGTGTGTCTGTGTTTGTGTCTTGTTTTGAAATCACATGATAGTCGTAAATGAGTGTCACCATCATAAAAATGGAGTTGTTCATTTTTAATCTTCTACAAAACCCTGTCCTGCTTTGAAAGAAACCGGTAATGGTGACACATAGGAAAGGCATCCAGCCATAGACCATCTACCTCAATGACCTCTGTCCAACCCATGCAAGCACAGAAAAGTAAACATTAAAATGACAATAATATTTGTGTGTGTGTGCATAAGTATATAACAGTATATCAATATGCTTGTGTAGGTGGTTCTTCAATATATATAATATATACCACTAGTAATTGTCTCTAATATAAACTTTTTTTCCTGCAGCTTCTTTCATCTTTATGCTGATTTCCTTTCCTTTCTCTCCTTAATGCCGTCCAAACTGCTACCACAGTTCCAAAACATTCATCAGCTGATAATTAATACTGATGCTGGAGCCATTGCCATGGTCACCACAGATCTGAATGTCTCAAAGAGAAGTTCAAAAGCAATGTCCGTTAGTAGTGATTAGTTTATCTTATCGTTGCTGTTTTTCTCAACATGCAACTGTACTCTCTGCAAACCTTCAACCCTTTGCACTATCGGAATCGCAATAGTTTGCTGTTTAATATGACAGATGATGCTTTACAAGTGAGACTACTAATGCTGTTTCTGCTTTGACTAATATGTTTGTTAAACTAAATACCTAGCATATGACATGTAACCTTTCAACAAAGCAGAACAGAACCAAAATAAAACAAACAAACAAAAAAATAGAAGGAAAAGAAAAAAAAGGGGAGAGGAGGAGGAGGAGGAGGAGGAAGCAAAAGAAAAGGAAGAAGCGTATTTAAGGTCCATGTGATAGCTAACATCTTTGTAGTATTTGAAGAGTCTTTGAAGTGGAGCAGTAACTAGGAACTTGGCTCTTTACAGCACCAAACCAATCTATTGCTAATGTTACAACTCATTCACAGATGTCAGCACCACTGAAGTCACAAGCTGTGAACTAAATCCCCCAGATGCCCGAAGGCAGCAGCAGACAAGTAAGGAGAATCAGCAGAAGAGGCATTAACACAGCTGTGCATTCTATCTTGATTACATTATCAAAGTTTTGCCTGTGTCATTTAACAAAGCAAATATAGAAGGCAAGAAATAAATAAAGCAAATAAATATATATATAAATAAAGAAATAATTAGCAAAACAGACACAACCATTATTATTGCTTGCCACTGCTGCTACGGGCACATCTTCCTTGATTTGCTTGTTATTAAGATTAAAACACCAAAATTCTCATGAATTTAGGACATAGTTCAAATAGGGAACGACATCCACTATTCTCTCCTCTCTCTCGGTGCATTTTCTCATTATTTCTTTTTATCATGTTTTCTTTGTAGAGAGTTCTATTAAAGGTACACAACTATGCAGTACTCTCTTTCACCTCTCTCTCTCTCTTATGTTTAAAATGTAAACATTTCTCTGCTTCATCACCCTTTACATTATTACTCTCTTTTTAAGGTCTCTCCCACTTCCTGTCACACACACACACACACACACACACATATGCATATATGTATGTATGTATATGTATGTAATTGATATATATGTGCATGTATGTGTTTACATATATGTGTATATGTATGTATATATTCATATATGTGTATGTATGTTAATGCATATATATGTGTGTATATGTGTATATATGTGTGTATATGTATAGATGTATACATATGTGTGTATATATGCGTGTGTGTGTGTGTGTGCACATACACACATGTAGAGAGAGATAGAGAGTAATATATAAATTAGTAGGTAAAATTTAACATATACACTATGATAACAGTTTGTGATTAGAAAAACAACTAGAAATTCTCTGTTGGGTATTGAAACTGTATCTTTTGTTTCCAAGACGGTTGTATAACTACTTGTACTACACTGCATTTATGTACTCTCAAAGTGAGAGTACATATTAGCTTGTTTGTTTTATGTCTGTTTTTGCAAGCCAGCATGGGTTAGACAAGTCATGGGCAAACTGTGGACAGTGACACTTTCTGAACGACACATCTAATGAAAAGTTTCATTAGATTTTGTTAGTAGTGTGGTCTTTCTGATGATAAGTCATGTTTTATGCAGCCCACTTCTTAAAAAAAGGTTGCCAACCCCTAAATTAGACAAATGCATATTTTTGAAGCATTGCTTTTACAGTTGCATGCCCTTTTTATTGCTAACCCTTACCTACTTTCATGTAAAGAAGTTTGTGCCTTTCATTTTTCCAAGGTCTCTGACTGTCTCTCTATCTTTGTCTCTAATTCTTTCCCACCTTCCTTATCCTGCTGGGGTGGCCAAGTATCTCGTCTATGGTAAGACAATTATCTCTGTCCCTCTGTTGTACTCTGACCCCTAGCCTGGCACACAACTACTTTCCTTGGTTCTACTTCTCTCAACTAAGAGGTCTTTTGTCTTAGAAGTTACTTGGCAACCCTGCTGGTGACACCTAAAAAGCACCCAGTACATTCTGTAAAGTGGTTGACATTAGAAAGGGCATCCAGTCATAGAAGCCATGCCAAAACAGACAACTGGTGCCTGGTGCAGCCCTCCAGCTGGCCAGCCCCGGTCAAACTGTCCAACCCATGCCAGCATGGAAAGCAGACATTAAATGATGATGATGATGATGATGATGATGAATAAAATAAAGTCCCAGTTGATTAATCAATTAATTAACTTTGATACTTGACTGGTACCTATTTCTGGCCTTGTACCCGTATTGGAAATTATTCACCTCATTGACTTAGAATGGAAGGTGAGTGTGAGAGAGGGAAGTTCTGTCCTCCAGTAAATCCGTTCAAAGATTACTGAGCGCAATGTGCAGGGCCTCAGTGAATGAATCTATCCTCAACATGTGCCTGTAGGCTGGGGCATATAATGCGGAAAGAACACCTGAGTTTAGTAGTTACGATAATCATGGATCTGTGAGAGATCATTGATTAGCCCCTAGGTGATATGGACCCACCCCCTGATGCTCTATAACACAAGTATACATAGTATACTCTTTACTCTTTTACTCTTTTACTTGTTTTAGTCGTTTGACTGGCTATGCTGGAGCACCACCTTTCGTCGAACAAATCGACCCTGGGATTTATTCTTTGTAAGCCTAGTACTTATTCTATCGGTCTCTTTTGCCAAACCACTAAGTGACGGGGACATAAACACACCAGCATCGGTTGTCAAGCAATGCTAGGGGGGAACAAACACACAAACACACACACACACACACATATATATATATATATATATATATATATACATATATTCGACGGGCTTCTTTCAGTTTCCATCTACCAAATCCACTCACAAGGCTTTGGTCGGCCCGAGGCTATAGTAGAAGACACTTGCCCAAGATGCCACGCAGTGGGACTGAACCTAGAACCATGTGGTTGGTAAGCAAGCTACTTACCACACAGCCACTCCTGTGCCTATTGACAGCCACTCCTACTCATCTGTTTTCTGTGTAAATCTCCCCCATTTTGTACTCTGGCCCTCAACCCTTTCCCTGCCTGAATCCTTTTTAATAAATTTGTCCTAAACGTCCATGTTTGTTTTCAGGCTTTTAAGTTAGTCCTTGTTTCATACCTTCTGAGTGATATAAGGCTTTCCTTTCCTTTCAAAGTCCCAAATTACTCTGACGCTTGACGGCTGTGTGGTAAGTAGCTTGCTTACCAACCACATGGTTCCGGGTTCAGTCCCACTGTGTGGCACCTTGGGCAAGTGTCTCCTACTATAGCCTCGGGCCGACCAAAGCCTTGTGAGTGGATTTGGTAGACGGAAACTGAAAGAAGCCCGTCGTATATATATATATATATATATATATATATATATGTATGTGCGTGTATATGTTTGTGTGTTTGTGATTGCCCCCCTCCCCCCCAACATCGCTTGACAACCGATGGTGGTGTGTTTACGTCCCCGTAACTTAGCAGTTCGGCAAAAGAGACCGATAGAATAAGTACTAGGCTTACAAAGAATAAGTCCTGGGGTCAATTCGATCAACTAAAAGGCGGTACTCCAGCATGGCCACAGTCAAATGACTAAAACAAATAAGAGAGTAAAAGAGCGTGTATCATATATAATGCATGGATGCCAGAAAAATATGTCCTGCACAGGACAGGCACGGATGGTGGTGGTGGTGGTGGTGGTGGGGAGGCTTCTCTCAGTTTTCACCTTTGTAGTTTATAAAAAGATTAGAGTGTCAGATGAAATCCCCTGCAGTTATTTGTTATGGCTCTTTATATTCTGAGTTCAAATCCCACTGAGGTCAGTTATGCCTGTTACCCGTCCAGGGTCAATAGAATGATATACTTAGCCAAGTGCTGGGGTGAACATAACTGACTGTTACCTGACTTCTTCCACTACAATTTCTGGTCTTGTATCAATGATAGAAATGATCATCACTGATGTTGCTGTTATTTAATCCCAAGTGAGCTCTGAGTGAGCATACCCACGATCAATAGCATTCCACTCATGACCATCCCGTCTGTATTTTTAAGGTGGCATGATGTGTTATGAAGTGGGAGACTTGGCTGCTATTTCTAGCAGCTCGATCTCCCTGCTCTGCTGTTGTTACTGCTACACTGTTCTTCATTATATCCAATGTTACATCATCACAATCTTCAGCTTTCTTAGAACCATTCTTAGAACTATTATTATTATTGTTGTTGTTGTTTTTGCTACTGTAGTCCTCCCACTCCCCCTCCTCCCGCCATCTAAGTGGTTTTGCAGTTGCACCGACTTCATTGTTGGAGTGTGCAATACTGCATTCCTTTCTCTAGCATTTCACAAGGAATTAACTGAGTGCATTTTACCCCATCCCCCACCCCACTCCACCCCGAAGTTTGTAGAAATGCACAGTGTGCACACACTCTTTCTTCTTCTTCTTCTTCTTCTTCTTCTTCTTCTTCTCCTCAACCCCCACCCCCCTCCAGTGAGATGCACATTTGTGCATTTCATCAAATTAGACACGATGTGATTTGCCCTACATTGCATGATACTGCAGTCTGACTGTGCAGTTGCACCACCGTCGCTGCACTGATGTCGGTGTCTGTCTGTGATTGTGTCTGTGAGGTCTTGCAGTTGCAGTTTCGATACCCGCTTTCATGTTGCATCACTACTAACAACATCGCCACCACCACCACCACCACCACCATTCTATATGTATATATTTGTGTGTGTGTGTGTGTGTGTGTGTGTGTGTGTGTGCGTGCGTGTGTATCTATCTATATGTCTGTCTGTGTGTCTGTCTGCTTAAGCATGCCTGTGTTTGTGTTGTACCTTGAAGACTTAGGAGGTTGTACAGTTAGCTGCAGTTTTCTATCCAGACTTCTTCCGCCACCACTACCACCACCACATCACTACAATAACTACTACTACTACTACTACTACTACTACTACTACTACTACTACTACTACTACTAACAAAAACAACAACAACAACATATCACTACTCTTCCTACTACGATGGCACTATACACTCACTACTACTGCCTATACTGCTATTGCTATCATGGTACACCACTGCTATAACTGTCAGTACCACCATCAATACTGCCACACATACATGTGCGTGAATGTGTATGTATGTGTGTGTTAGAAAAGAATAAAGGTTATCAATAACTTTTTGTATGTGTGTGTATGCATGAGGCCCGACTGTGTTTGAGTGTTTGTAATTATGTTGTGTGTGTGTATGTGTGTGTGTACATGTGTGTGATTGTGTATGATTGTCAGTTAGTTATGTTTGTGTGTGTGTGTGTGTGTGTGTGTGTGTGTGTGTGTGTGTGTGTGTGTGTGTGTGTGTGTGTGTGACCAGCAGACTTTGTCAACACAACCCCTCTTCTCTTCCCTGCCTCTGTCTGTCTGTGTGTCTGCTAGATCTTGCTCACTTCAAACACCCTCTCATGCTATACTGCGCGCGCGCACACGTCTTACATGTGTGGGTGTGTGACTGTCAGACTGCGTCAACTCTGCACTCCACCACACTCTTACACATACACACAAACATACACTATAGGTGTGTATGTGTGCACACTTCATACACTCACATCTGTACACATACTTACACACACAGTTACACAGTACACCAAGTCTGTGTGTGTGGGTGGGTGTGTGTGTGTGTATATGTACTCATTTCATATACACGCACACACAATACACATACACAAAGAAATATACACGATAGTATGTTGACGTGCGTGAATGTAAGTATACACCATACAAAAGTACACACTAAAATCTTTTAATGTATATATATATATATATATATATATATATATATATATATATATATATTTATAATCATCATCATTGTTTAATATATATATATGTATACATCAGGCACGTGCATATACTCATGCACACATCAGGCACATGGATATACACTCTATAGTATGCTAATGTGTACATGAACATGCATATTCCATTTATGAAAGCACATGTATGTTGATGGGTATATATATATATATATATATATAGATATATATATGTAACCACTTCTCAGATGCACATACACGCACGCACATTCTATGCTATGTATACACGTTTGACACACACACACATGCATGCACATGTATATTCGCCTCTTATATACACCCTGTGTGTCTACTGTTTAGTATTGTTATTTGCTTTGTTTAATAAAGGTGTTGTTAGATAGGACAGTGAGTGGTAGTGAGAGAGGTTGTAGACGAGTGCTGTGATGGTTGTTAGGTGGTTCTATGGTACTGCTGTGAGGTTATTGTAGAAGGGTGTTAGCAACTTTTGAGGGTATTGTAGGCTTGTGATAACAGTAGTAGTAATGGTTGTATTATTATTATTATTATTATTATTATTATTATTGGTGGTGGTGGTAGTAATAGTGGCGGCGGCGGTGGTGGTTGTAGTAGTAGTGGTGGCGGCAGTGGTGGTGGTAGTATTAGTAGTAGTAGTAGTAGTAGTAGTTGTAATAGTAGTAGCAGTAGCTGTCACAGAGGAGAGGAGATAGAGTATGCACCTCACAGCTGATGATGATGATGATGATAATAATAATAATAATAATAATAATAATAATAATGGTTTCAAATTTTGGCACAAGGCCAGCAAGTTCAAGGGGAAAGGTGGAAGTTGATTACATCAACCTTAGTACAGTGCACTGATAATTCGACTAAATTTTTCTTGCCTTTAACTCATGTGCCAACTTGGGTACCTGGTTGCCTGATCTTATATCTCCCTTAGCCATCTGGTTCACCAGTCCTCAGTCAAATCGTCCAACCCATGCTAGCTTGGAAAGCGGACGTTAGACGATGATGATGATGATGATGATGATCACATCCTACCATCTTCAAATGCAAAAAAACCCCCACTAAATAATATAATCCTGGAAGAACTGAATAAAAGATGGGATGGTCACAGTTGGAATGCCTTTGATCATGAATGGCTTGATCAAGGATGACCTTAGGCTAAACATCAACACCCTTTTTACCTCACTCTTTCTAAGTAATACTCTCCAGAGCAAAATGAGCTTATAACTTCAAGTTATCCGAACATCAATCAGTTTAACAATGCTACCACTACTTACACTGGTATCACTGTATCATCTTCTGTTTACAGCCAGGTGAAGCTAGACATTTAAAAGTACTTTGATGATAGACAGAGCCCAGTAGCAGCACCAAAAATCCTTCATTACATACCTACTAGCTGACCCTGTGCCGTCAATAATGACGGCCAATTGTAGTATTTTATATATAAAGAAGGTACAAGATAAGGTACTTAATAATCACACATACAAACATTTACATACTTCCCTTGTACATGCACACACATATACACACATATACTCACACAGAGTTGAAATGCTGATTTTTTTTTCACCCCTTCCTTATTCATCTATCACACCTTCCTTTCTCTCATTGCTATTAATTTCTCTCTCTCCCTCTCAGTTAGGGCTATTACTCTCACTACTTCTCCTTCACTGAATTACTATTTTCTCTCCTCCTACGCGTCCGGCGTGATTCTGGACACGCACGCACGCAAAAAAACACTATGCTTTTTATTATATTAGGGGGATTGCTTTTCTAGTGTGTGTAACACTATGAGACTGGTTTCAATTTTTGGCACAAGGCCATTAATTTCAGGGAAGGGAATAAGTTGATTAGATTAACTCCAGTGCTCAACTGGTACTTATTTTATCAACCCTGAAAGAATACAAGGCTAAGTCAACCTCAAGAGAATTTGGACTCAGAGCATAAAAATAAAGAAAATGCTGCTAAGCCTTTTGCTCAGTGTGCTAATGGTTCTCACAGCTCATGATGACTGTTATATATATTAAATGAAGTGTAATTTGAAGATTACACAAGTTATGTTTCATAGTCCTGACTATCATGTAGTATATTTCTAATGGTCCACAAAACATGTACTCTGTATTTCTTGCAATCCACAAAGCATTATATTCTTTTAGAGCAGCGTCTCTCAACCGGGGTTCCCCGGGAACCCTGAAGTTCCGCAAAAGGTTCTTAGGAGTTCTGTGAGAAAGAGTGAGATAAGCTAATGCTAATTTCACGATATGTGATTATATATATATATATATATATATATATATATGATATTTACCATGTGAACTACAATGAAAAAATATGAGAAAGATATGGTATATAATTTTTTTTGTGCTGGTGTTCCTTGAGACATGTAATTTATTTTAAGGGTTACGCAAGGGTCAAAAGGTTGAGAAACACTGTTGTAGAGTGTTACAAGTATTATTTTTCTAGTAGTTCACAGTGCATGGATTTATTTCTGTAAGTCATGTAGAAAATGTATACATTACTTACATGATGCTGCCACAGAAGCTAAGCAGTCACAAGATGTTGGGGGTAATATGACCACATTGTTATCCTGTGTTTTGCCAGTCATAAACTGTTCTTACCTCATCAAGGGATTGACCCTGATCTTTTTTGTGTACCACACATCTGATAGGTGACTCTGCCATCTTGATAGCTCATATCAATGTGTCGGGGTTGTCATTGATGTTGCCCTGGCTGTCCTGGAAAATCTGATTGCTAAGAATGTTTATTTCTGTTGGCCATGGATGACATCCTTCCTTACCAGAGACCTCCAGCTCTATTTCAGCCCTGGACACAAAGAACACAGCCAGATTCAAGCAACTGATTTTCTCCAAGTCACTGGGCTTGGCTGCTAGTCACAAACATGGCATGCTTTGTCATTTCCTGTGTCAGATTGGAATGTACCATGTTGATTTTTGTCACAATATCTAAAAGAGAAATGAGAAAATTAAAATTTGATACCTGTCACATAACATTACATTAGGTAGTCTTCAGCTTTTGGCCTGGTAAAAACTGTATAATGTTCTATGTAACACACACTGTTTAATATTTCTTCCAAGTTGTATTGAGAAAATGGATGTAGAATGAGGTCTAAACAGTTCAGAATGTTAGTGACATGCTGTCAGGGTAGACTGTAGACTGTCTAATTGTACTAAAACTAGCATCTAGTTCAGTGGCAGGTGATAGATAGGTGAATGTAATGTTAGTGATAGGTGAAATGTGAGCAGTAGGTGTAATGGAAGTTAATGACGGGTGTAGTGTGAGTGAGTAGGTGTGATGCTGGTAAGTGACAGGTGTAATGTTGATGACAGTTATTAATGTAGGTGAGTAATGAGTGTAATGTGAAATGTAGGTGTGCATCAGGTGTTAAGTAGGTGAGCAGCAGGTGTAATATAGGTGAGCAACATGTGTAATGTATGTTGTGACAGTTGTAATGTTGGTGATGTAATGTAGGGAAGCGACAGGTGTAATGTAGAATTTATGTGACAGATGTAATGTAAAGCAGAATGTAGGCGACAGGTGTAATGTAGAGTTCAGGTGACATGTG
>NC_068982.1:183367885-183368675 GCF_001194135.2 Octopus bimaculoides | reverse complement strand
AGGTGTAATATAGGTGAGTGTCAGGTGTAATGCAGGTGAGTGGCATATCTATCTGTTTACCTGCATATATACATATATATTAGCATGCACACATATACCTACATTTCTTCTTCTTCTTCTTCTTAGCAACACAGATATTCTATGTGGTAGTGGTGGTGATGAAGGCAGTGGTAGTGGTGGTGGTGGTGGTGGCAAGTGTACTAGTACTCTGTGTATATCTTGGTAGACTTGAAGGGAGACAACTGACGACAGACATGTAACTAACACACTCGGTGACCTTCCAATGTCACCGGTTAAAATCACGTCTCCGTACACCCTCCACTATTCTCTCTTTCCTCTTCTCTCTCTTCTGTGTTAAACTGGATAAACATACATTCCGGATTTCATCATCATCTCCATCCGTCATCTTTGATTCTTGCCTTTATAGTTTTATACTTACACACACATACAGTCTTACACACACACACACACACACACACACACACACACACATGAGTGTCATCATCGTCAACATAATTTAATGTCTACTTCTCTATGCTTGCATTGGTCTGACTATATGTATGTATATATATATATATATGAATATATGTAGTAATAGTCCAGTAATATATATAACTCCAGATATATGATACATTGGTGATATATATATATATATATCATCATCATCATCATCATCGTCCGCTTTCCATGCTAGCATGGGTTGGACGATTTGACTGAGGACTGGTGAAACCGGATGGCAACACCAGGCTCCAGTCTGATTTGGCAGAGTTTCTACAGCTGGATGCCCTTC
>NC_068982.1:183365298-183367692 GCF_001194135.2 Octopus bimaculoides | reverse complement strand
TATATATATATATATGTAAATATATAGTGTATCTATGTGTTTGTGTGTATACATGTACATTGTCAAATACACACATACCCACACATATTTATATACATACAAACTCACACATGCTCGTCATATACATGCATACATGCTCATAGCCTTATTCATATATACACATATATAAACATATACCCATACTTTCTCTTTGATCACCCTAACCCAACAAGGTCATTGATTCATATGGTATTTGTCTTACATCCACTCCAAATTCCACCTCTAGATCCTATCTTTACCAAATTCTTCAAAACTACAGAGATCTATACTTAATCAATGGAACAAGTGATAGTCTGGTCCCTTGGCTAACTATTGCCTTACCACTGTCAAAGTGAGCTCATCAAAGCTGATACAAACAATGGTCAATAACCACCTCTCACTGCCTGTCAATTTGGCTCTGCAGCACCAGATTTATTGGATAGCTTCTTTCACAGTATCTCTTACATTCAAGAACTTCAGTGAAAGAATGTTTTTGCATTTTATATCTAAAAATAGTCTTTGGCAATGCCAGTCTGATAGTTAAGTTACCTTCTGGTTAAGTTACCTATTTGTAGACATCTGTCTTCTCTCTTGGACTGGTACTTTATCTTCAATTCGCTCCAGCCCAGCATATGTTGATGCAACTATCATTAACCTACATTCTATGAACTTTTGTATACTTCAAGGTTTCCTATTATTTTTCTCCTGTACACCAAAGATTCTTACGTTGCATAACAACAACTTTTGGAAGGTTTGACTGCAATAACTCTGCAAACTACAACTCGGCCAGCTATAAATTTCTTTTTAGCATCAAAAGTTCTTATTTCCTGCCAACGAGTTTCATATAGTTGGGAAGCACACATGTATATTGATTTCTATGCCTGTATGTAAGTTTACATGTATGTTTATACATGTGAGTAGATAATGAGATTAACAAATGACACTCATAGCTAGAGTCAACAATGTTCAAGCATGTGTATATGCATATATATGCATATCCAGGTCAGGACATTACAGGATGCTACAATTCTAGTTACCATCTTTATTGCATGTATGTAAACACCTTCAAATTTGACAATGTCTTATCAATTATTCTTAAGGTTTGAGTACTTGAGAAAACCTGGCAAGTCAAGTGAGACTGTGACTGTGGCCTATGCCAGTGTAGCATAACCGGCCCATTTCAGAGTCCCCTTCAATCACTGGGCAATGAACTGTGCTTGAGAAGACCTGTTAAGTCAAGTGAAATCATTTTCATGGCCGATACCAGTACCGCTTGACTGCCATCTGTGCTGGTGGCATGTAAAAAGCACCATTCGAGTGTGGTCAATGCCAGTACTGCCTGACTGGCCCTCGTGCTGGTGGCACGTAAAAAAGCACTCACTACACTCTTGGAATGGTTGGTGTTAGGAAGGGCAGCTGTAGAAACCTTGCCAGATCAGATTGGAGCCTGGTACAGCCTTCTGGCTTGCCAGCCCTCAGTTAAACTGTCCAACCCATGTCAGCATGGAAGGCGGACGGTAAACGATGATGATGATGATGATGTTATTGTTTATAATTTATATGCATAGCTGTTATATACCAAGTCTATTATTCAATATTTCAAAATGTAATATTACGGAGATGTACTTGCATAGCAAGTGACTTGATCTAAGATCATGTGCTGGAATGAAAACAATTGCAGTGTGTTCTGTCATTAGATTGCAGCTGTGCTGGGGCTCTGCCTTGAAAACCCATTAGCTGAACGAATTGATTCCCAATACATTTAAAAAAAATCTTGGTTCTTATTTTATTGGTCTTTTTTTTGCTGAATTTCTAAGTCACAGGGACATAAACATACTAATGCAGGTTGTCAAGTGGTAGTGGAGGACGAACAGACACAAACACACATGCATGCATATGTGCACACACACACACACATACATACGACAGACATCTTTCAGCTTCCGCCTATCAAATCCATTCACAAGGCTTTGGTCGGCCCAACACTTTGCCCAAGGTGCCACACAGTAGGACTGAACATGGAGCATGTGGTTAGGTAGCAAACTTCTTACCACTCAGACACGCCTACATAAATATTGTTATTGTTATTGTCATTATAGTTATTCTGGAAAACAAGGAGTTTGTCATCATATTACATAAAAAATTTTGTGAAACTTTGTTTAAGACACAAAAATTTAAAAACAAAGGCCTGTAAAGATGCAGCTGTTACCCCACACCCCACCACCACATCCTCCTTCCATTTCGTCCCCAGTTCCTGAATAACAATTTTGACTGCACTCCCAAGAAATGGTTCTGTCCTCTTTAAGAAGATTGTGCTAGTGTTCTAGTTCATTCTATCATAACCTGTAGCAAAAAAAAAAAAAAAAAAAAAAAAAA
>NC_068982.1:183364620-183364857 GCF_001194135.2 Octopus bimaculoides | reverse complement strand
CCACCACCACCACCACCAGCATCAGTAACACTGCCACCGACAGCTCAGTTACAACATAAATGCACAGGTACATCGATAAAATTTATAAAACCCGAGTCAAAAACATTTGTTTACTAAACATATATTTAGTCTTGTTGCGAAGATGTTGACATATATAATCTGAAAACATGTTATTACAGTGCCCCAATAAACTATATGTATATATATATATATATATATATACACACACACACACAC
>NC_068982.1:183359103-183364410 GCF_001194135.2 Octopus bimaculoides | reverse complement strand
TATATATATATATATATATACACACACACACACACGCACATATACATATATATTTGTGTGTATGTGTGTGTGTGTATATATATGTATGTATACATACACACACACACATATATATATGTTTGTATATATATACACACGCATATGTATGTACATATACATATATATCCATACACACATATATATACGTGCATGCATGTATGTATACACACACAAACACACACACACACACATGTATGTATACATATTTACACACACACACATACCTGTATATATATATACATATATATATATATAAATACATACATATACATATATATATACACATATATGTATGTATATTCATTTATATATATGTATGTATATGTACACATATGTATGTATTTATATACATGTATGCATACATGTACACGTATATATGTATGTATGTATGTGCGTATGTATGTATGCTTGTATGTACGTATGTGCATGAATTAGTGAATGGCCTGTTAGAAACCAAAGAACCAGTCATGTTGCTTTCCACAAAATGCATGACATACAATCCAAAATGCTCCAGCACTTAACTGGAAGCATTTACATTTTCTTACACTGATGTAACCCCTTTATTTGGCAATAGACCTACATGATGGGGTTTTTTTTTGGTTTTTTTTTTTTGTTTCTTTCAGTATGTACTTAGAAAGTGTTTATAGTTGCATGCATAATGTCAAGATAAAAATGGCAATTATAAAATACTTTCAAATGAAGAAACGAATAGACAATGCCATTGAAAGACTAGAGACAGACTTGAAAAAGTTGGGTTCAAAGCAACAATAAAAAATACCTCTCTTTTTCATGTCTTTCCATCAACCTCAGGCTAACTAGTGGCATGTAGAGAATACACACACACACACACACACATACACGCACACACGCACGCACGCACACACACACACATACACACACGCACACACATCAAAATAAGCAACAAGGATATCCAGCAGTAATGCGGTACAATCGTTTCATGCAACTCCATTTAATTGAACAATGTAATCATTACATCAATTTAAAACGCAGAGCAATCCTCAGCTGCACAAAGACAGAATCTTTGTGCAGCTGAGGATTGCTCTGCATTTTAAATTGATTTAATGATTACCTTGTTCAATTAAATGGAGTTGCATGAAACGATTGTGCTGTGTTACCTCTGGATATCCTTGTTGCTCATTTTGATTTTAATCACCTTACTTTGAAATTGTATGGATAATACCGTACTAAATTCTGGTGCCTCAACTTAGGTACCATATTCATCTGAATCTAAATTTTTGCTGAACTCATCTACCATACCCAATATATATATATATATATATATATATATATATATAGAAAGAGAGAGAGAGAGAGACAGAGCATTCTATATGTGTATATATAGGGGTTTAGGTATTGTTTATTTTTGTACTTGTATCACGCTTCAGCCATCCCTCATTACCACCACCACCACCATCACCACTGTAGACATGTGTAACTAGTTATGTGCTGAATGTAAAGGAGGTGGCTTTGGGTGTGTATAGAAACGATGCTTGTAAACATACATTATATACTCATATCTACACACATATACTTTACAGACACACACTTGCTCATATACAGGAGTTGAGGCGATGGGAAAAGTTTTATGTTGTCTTATTACTGCTTGGAATACATACACACACTGTACACACTCGCTCATCACTCACATGCCTCATATACACACGTTTCATGTATAAACATATGCACATACATCATATACATATTATGTGTGTGTGTGTGTGTATATATGTACGCATATACATTGCATCCCAGATATATGCCCATCACATACCCATACTGCATACATATATCATTATCACCATGTACATTACGGAGTACATACACATACGCATGTATCACACATATACATGCACACACACCTCACACACACACACGCACACACACACACACACACAATGATCAGAAATGGGTTTTAGTTGATGATGCTGATGTAGATGTTGTTGTGTGTAATGATGGTTTGAAAATTTTGGCACAGGGCCTGCAGTTTTTGAGGGCATGGGGAAGTCGATTACATTGATTCCAGTACCTGACTGGTGCTCATTTTCTTAACCTCAAAAGAATGAAAGATGAAGTCAGTCGACTTTGGTGGGATTTGAACTCAGAACGTATAGACTGATGAAATGCTGCTAAGCATTTTGTCCATTCTGCTGATGCTTCTGTCAGCCAACCGCCTTATTTTTGTATGTAATAATGTTAGTGATGATGGAGGTAAAGATAGTAGTAGTAGTAGTAGTTGTTGTTGGAGTAGTAGCAGTTTTTTTCAACCCCAGGTTAGCCCTGGTCAAACATACCCATGATCAAAGACATTCTAGCTGCGACCTTCTCATCTTTTAACCAAGTGCAGGGAACCCAAGATCACATTATCCAACATGAGGGAGTTTAAGTTATTATTTTTAGCAGATGGAGTAACCACATAGAGGTCCCCCTCATGATCAGCATACAGCAGTATTGTGGTGGGGAGAGGATGAGAAGACGGTGAGGAAGATGAATGCTATCCCACCTTCAAATTACACCTGCCACCCCACTATCCGTGGCCACTGTTGTCACCCCCCCTTCTCCTCACCCCCACCCCCATACACTACCAGACAAACACTATCAGGTAATTATAGTATTAACTGAACTACAAATATTGTTACTCCCTCCCTCTCTCTTTAGTTCTGTTTGGTTAGGGGCAGGGCAGTGAATATAGTTGTGGTAGTGGTGGTGGTGGTGGTGGTGAAACCATGTGCTATTTCTTCTGGAACTCTTTTAACAAGGAATGGTTCATTGCTAGCTAGACTTCATCTCCCATCTTTTGCATCTTTCCATCAAACCCCACCTCCCTCCACCTTCATCAACTCCTCCCCCATCATCATTATCGTTATAATCATATAATCGTCCCCGTTATTTGTTATCTATCTCAGCCGACCGCCCCCACCCCCCGCTCCGTAACATCAACACTTCATGCCTGGATTCTTGTATTTCATCTAAAACATCTTCACACATCAAGATAAACACACAAATCATCATTACTGCCATCATCATCATCGTCATCATCGTCGTCATCATCATCATCATCATCATCATCATCTTCAGGGCATCCTCATTTGTTCCTTTTGTACACTTTTGCTTTTTTGTTTCTTTTTTTTTCTTTCTTTCCTCCCCATAATCTCTTCTGCATAAACTCCACCAGCTTCATATTTTGTCCTTGTCATGTCCCCTCATACCTTGCCCCTTGTGGCAAATAAAAGTTGTTGTCGTCGTCCTTCAATTTGGTTTTTTGTTTTCTCTACTACTCTGGATTACCATAACTAATAATAGGAATTGGCTGTGTGCCCAAAACATGAATTATGTAATTGCTGCTCTTGTTCTCATGTACACAAGTGTGTGTGTGTGTGTGTTTTATGTAATTGTTAAAGAAAATAATTGGTAGATATGTGTCGGGCACCTTAGTCCCACTCTATGACTAGAATCTCTTTGAAAGTCAAAGGTAAAGAGTTAAACCCAGTATCCCAGACATTGATTAATGTTCTGGTTGAATGGTTTATTTCTGGCCTCATTCCTGTTTCCATTACCAGAGACGAAGACATAGAAGACATATGAGAAGAAATCGTGGGATTAGATCTCATCATCTTGTGACTCACAGACAAGGTATTATGTTTTAAAGATGACTGGTACTTTGTTGAGCTACAGCTGCCTCCTACCCAGTTCAGCTCTGCCTATCAACCTTCCAAGGGATTGCAAAATAAGTACCTGTAACATTGGCACTTCATTGGTTACAATGACATGGGTTCCAGTTGATCTGATCAACAGAACAGCTTGCTTGTGAAATTAACATGCAAGTGGCTGAGCACTCCACAGACATATGTACACAAAATGTGTCAAGGCTGGTTCTTTGAATTACAGGTACAACTCATTTATGCCAGCTGAATGAACTGGAGCAATGTGAAATAAAGTTTCTTGCTCAAGAGACACAACTCGCCACTGGGAATTGAACTCCTGACCTTACGATTATGAACCGAATATCCTAACCATTAAGCCATGGGCCTTCACCAATATCTGTAATACACTGCCTTGGATTGTATCTAACCAGCTGATATCGACAACTTAGTTTATTGTTAGTTGTACCACTTCAGCTCTAGAGGTCACTAATGTACAATGATGTAAGAAGTAAGCAATGCTGGATTTCTCCAAGTATCAAAGTAACAATAACAACAGTTTGTAAGGAATGTACTTTTATTCCTAAATTCTTCCTTCATATTTGGGATTGTGAGCTGGCAGAGTTGTTAGCATGCTGGACACAATGCTCAGCCTTTCATCTGTCTTTACACTCTGAGTTCAAATTCCACTGAAGTCAACTTTGCCTTTCATCTTTTCAGGGTTGGTGAATTAAGTACCAGTTGTGTACTGGAGTCAATGTAAACAACTACCCCTAGCTTTCAAAATTTCAGGCCTTATACCTATAGTAGAAAGGATTAAGGATTATTAAATATGTAGAGAATAACTTTACATAAATACTGTCATCTTTATAGTTGTAGAATCCATTTTTACATATTCAGTCATGATTAGTATCTGAAGAACTTATAGTGGACTCCTCTTCCTTGCCCAGACTTGTGCCTCAGAGGGTAACTTTCTAGGTGCAATCCCATGGTCATTCATGACCGAAGGGGTTCTTTACCCTTTTACATAGCTGCTCAACATTATATAAGCTGGAAAAGAGAGATAAAGATGTTAGTAACAAGATGTCAGGGCATACTTTTAAAGTACAAGACAGTGAGTGTAAGAGAGAGTACGGGCAAAGGATTGTGAAGGGCAGGGGGTAAGTTTAGTGGTAAATATGAATTTGGATCATCATCATCATGTGTGGTAAAAAGCTTGCGTATCAACCACATAGTTCTGGGTTCAGTCCCAGTGTGTGGTACCTTGGGCAAAAGTCTTCAACTATAGCTTTGGGCCAATCAAAAACTTGTTAGTGGATTTAGTAGATGGAAACTGAAAGAAGCCTGTCGTATATATATGTATATATATATATGTTTGTCTGTCTGTGCTTGTTTCCCCACCATCACTAGACAACTGATGTTGGTGTGTTTACATCCCTGTAACTTAGCGGTTCGGCAAAAGAGACCAATAAAATAAGTACTAGGCTTACAAAGAATATGTCCTTGGGTAGTTTGTTTGACTAAAGGTGGTACTCCAGTATGGCCACAGTCAAATGACTAAAATAAATAAAGGACTAAAAGAATATATATATATATATATATATATATA
>NC_068982.1:183355339-183357385 GCF_001194135.2 Octopus bimaculoides | reverse complement strand
TATATATGTATATATATATATGTATGTATATATGTATATATATATATGTATGTATATATGTATATATATATATGTATGTATATATGTATATATGTGTGTATGTATATATGTATATATGTGTGTATGTATATATGTATATATATGTGTGTATGTATATATGTATATATATATGTGTATGTATATATGTATTTATATGTGTGTATGTATATATTATATGTGTACATATGCATATATATATGTGCGTGTGTGTGTGTGTATTTAATGTACACACACACACACACACACACACACACATATAGTTGTACATACTGTTTGATACTAGAGTGGTACGTAATATTCTGGAACAGCTGAATGAGAAATCTTACAAGTTCCACCAGTTTGAAAGCCATATGTATGGATTCTGTGGAGATTTCATTATCAACATTTCAGTTTTTATCATAGTGTTAAGAATTATGTAATTTTGTTGAAATCTTTAAATATGAATGTCTAATACTGATACAGGATCAAGGGGACAATCTGGCAGAGTTGTTAGGTTGTTGGATGGAATGCCTTGTGGTAGTTGTTCTTACTCTAAATGTTCTGAGTTCAAATCCTGCTGAGATTAACTTTGCCTTTTATTCTTTTGTTGTGTGTGTGAGATGGTGGTGGTAGTGGTGGTGATAAAATGATACCAAACCAGAGACGGAGATTGGCAGAACTGTTAAAGCATGAAAAAGAAGCCTTGTAGTATCTGTTCTGGGTCTTTGCATTGATTCTGGTGCCAATGTCTGCAGCAACTCTGGTGCCAATTTTTATTGGTCTTTCATGAAATTTCTTCCTTTGAGCAACACTGGTGGCATGGAGGGTAAAAATTTTCAAAGACTTCTATAAAGAAAAAAATCCCTTGCTCAACTTGAACATATAGGAACAGATACATAAACAACCCTGATTAACAGAGTGACCCTGGATATAGATAGGGCCACATATTTATAGTAAGTATCTATCGTCGTAATGAATCTGGGTTAGTGAGTGACAATCATTATAGTTCCACCATTGACACAGAGTCATATACTTTATTCTATGGCATACAAGTCAAAGTTTTCAGCCATAAAAAAAGTCAACTTACAAACCAAAACAACTTTGGCAGACCAAAATTTGCATGTGTAAT
The DNA here is from genome assembly GCF_001194135.2 of Octopus bimaculoides. Classification (NCBI taxonomy): domain Eukaryota; kingdom Metazoa; phylum Mollusca; class Cephalopoda; order Octopoda; family Octopodidae; genus Octopus; species Octopus bimaculoides. Next base: position 183,356,238 of record NC_068982.1, on the reverse strand, counting down.
GCGACAGGATTTAGAAAGACAGTAATGATGTTTAAATGTTTACACTACATGTTTACACTATATATATCAGCTTGTATATAAGAAAATACAATATCTGTTGTTGTTTGTTCCTTCTAGAGCCATGCCTGGCCGGTTTCCCGGTTTCATTGGCATATAGGTTCCCCACCTGGACAGGACGCTGATCTGTCGTAGGTGAGATGCTAGGTGTAAGAGGAAAGAGTGAGAGAAAGTTGTGGCAAAAGAGTCAGCAGAAGCTTACCATTACCTTCTGCCAGAGCCACGTGGAACTTAGGTGTTTCACTCATAAACACACATATCCTGGTCTGAGATTCGAACCCGCGATCCCTCGACCATGAGTCTGAAAAGGGTTGATGCTGAGTACTCTGTGTCATTCATAGTGATAGTCTACCCATCTCCTCCTCCAAATGTATCTTATTACATGTGCTTTAACAGATCTTATTTCTTCATTGCCCACAAGGGGCTAACCATAGAGGGGACAAACAAGGACAGACAAAGGGAGAAATCGATTACATTGACTCCAGTGCGTAGCTGGTACTTAATTTATCGACCCCCAAAAGGATGAAAGGCAAAGCCGACCTTGGCGGCATTGGAACTCAGAACATAATGGCAGACGAAATACCGCTAAGCATTTTGCCCGGCATGTTAACGTTTCTGCCAGCTAGCCGCCTTCATGCTTTAACAGTCCTGCCAATCTCCTTCCCTGGTTTGGTACCATTTTATCACCACCACCACCATTGCACACACGCACACATACACACACACACACACACACACACACACACCAAAAGAATGAGAGGCAAAGTTAATCTCAGCAGGATTTGAACTCAGACCATTGAGAGAAAGAACAACTACCACAAGGCATTCTTGTCTACCACACT
>NC_068982.1:183345339-183350339 GCF_001194135.2 Octopus bimaculoides | reverse complement strand
TAGTGGTTGAGGTGTAGCTCTTAGAATTTCAAAATTGTGGTTTTGGCTTCCAGACCAGATGGTGCACTGTGTTCTTGAGTAAGACACTTTATTTCACATTGTTCCAGTTCACTCAACTGTAAATGTGTAACCCTGCAGAAAGACCTCTGTGTTCATTGTTTATTGGTATTTCTGAGGATAAATGGACCCTTGTTTCTGTAAATACAACCAAATTAATATATAGAAGCTTAATATGTAAATGGGTTAACATATGCAATCTCAGAGTATCACTTATCTCAGCCAAATCTCTTGATTCTATGCTAGTGTCAAAAGGAAACATTTGATATCCTGTTTTTCAAAAATTCAAATGGACTTCCTAGTATGTATAATGTTGTTAATTTGAGAAATAGTATTAAGTGAGGAATTCTTTGAAAAATTCAATGCATCTGTAAACAGGGATTCAAATATGGGTGGGTAGGAATTTTCTATGCTAAACTGAGTAAATTTACAATTTTTATTTGTTTGTTTGTGAGATAGGGATTTAAAGCACATCATAACTGAATCTGAATTATTCAATATGAGTAAATGAGACAATAATCAGACTTTGGGGATTACCTTATCAATAAATATTTGCTGATAATGCTGCTGTGTGTGTTTTTGCCAGATTAATGAGTTTGGTTGTGGGGTTTATAGCAAAGTTAGCCTTATGTGTAATATATAGGATTTTTTACCACCAAGTATAACATTCTAGTCTCTACTTCTAAATCTGATGCTAGTCTTTTTACTTTAGTATTAGTATCATGTAGAATTTTAAAAGAATCTCATCTTTTTGTAGTTATTCATGTTGAAGCTCAAAAGAAATTTATGGTATTTACTCGGGTTGACATCTTAGCTATTCTTAGTCTTATCAGAGGGTACAAAAATGTTTTTGCTGGAGTAAAACGTCTGTATTTAGATTTGGAATCTTTCTAGAATCTAATGTTTATGTCTAGGAATGGAGTCACTGTATTGCTAGGATTTTATTTACAGCGTTTAGGATGTTGAGTTTTAGTATAGAATTGTTTTCTGAGTCTTCCTTTAATTTCCTGATGTCTTCCAATGTGTCCTTTATGACATCATGAAAAACCTCATAAAGCAAAACACAAAATGTGCCACCCAACCATAAAACTAACAAGTGTAATAAACAATAAAATTACCAAAACTGAAAACCTTCTTATCAATAACAGATCGCATATATGTAAATCTGCATCTAAGCTTGTTCAATCATCATTATCAGCATCATCATTTAACGTCTGTTTCATTTAACCTACAAAGTCAATTACGTATATGGCTGACAGTATTCCATGATATAGGCCATACATATATAACACTCTCTCACTTTCTCAACATGCATTCACAACAAAGAGCAATTGAAATGCATGACACTGCATGATACAAAGCAGAATTCAGTAGGCAAGCGCTATGGTCAGCATATCTATACTCTATAGAATTCCTGACAAAATTAGTTGCTTAACCATAAAAGTAATACCACACAATGCTTAAATAAACACACAGACAACATTTACTGTTGCAAACCAAAATCAATCACACATATTTTTATATCATTTACTTGTTTCTGTCATTGAATTGTGGCCATGCTGGGGTAACGTCTCAAAGGGTTTTAGTCGAACAAATCACTCCCAATACTTATGTTTTTTTTTTAAGTTTGGTACTTATTCTGTTTTTTTTTTTTTTTGCCAAACCGCTATGTTACAGAGACTTAACTGGATCAACACCAGTTGTCAAGCAGTGGTCATCATTATCATTGTTTAACGTCCGTTTTCCATGCTGGCATGGGTTTGACGGTTCGACTGGGGTCTGGGAAGCCAGGAGGCTGCACCAGGCCCCAATCTGATCTGGCAGTGTTTCTACAGCTGGATGCCCTTCTTAATGCTAACCACTCCAAGAGTGTAGTGGGTGCTTTTTACATGCCACTGGCACAGGGGCCAGAGGAGCTGGCATCGACCATGATCAGATGGTGGATTTTACGTGCCACCGGCATGGAAGCCAGTCAAAGCGGCACTGGGTGACAAACACAGACATAAAGACACAGACACATAGACATATATATAGATATAAAAACTATGCACTTCCACACAATTTCTGTCTACCAGATTTACTCATATGACATTGGGTAGCCTGGGGCTATAGCAGAAGACACTTGCCCAAGGTGCTGTGCAGTGGAACTAAAACTTAAGCTACATGGTTGCAAAGCATGTCAAAATCAAATCTGCTCTGCTGGCTATAAAGTGACACCAAAACACATTGATAATCAATTCCTGCCGAAAGAATACAAGACTATGATGGTCTAGAAACATGGGGGATGGTTTTAAGAACTTTACTGTTCCAAACAAACTGTGATGGAACTCATGTGAAAATGTTTATTCAAAAGGTAAAAAAAAAAAATATGATTCCTATCTATTCCAACCCCACCACTGTTTACATGTATGTGTTTTTGATGTGCATGTATATATTTGTGTGTGTGTGTATGCATTTTTGTATGCTCACACATATATAAGTGTATGTGTGTGTGTGTGTGTGTGTGTGGTGAGTAAAAAGAATGTATATAGGAAAATGCTTCTAATACCATTATGTATGTGTGTACATGCCTATGCCTGTTGAGTTGTTGAACGTAGAATCATCAGGAGCTGTCACCACCACCACCATCACTACTATTAACAACAACAACAACACCCATACTGTGTTTAACTTTCCATTCCATCACTAATGTGATCTGAAGTGGCAACATCTCAAGGACAATAATGATATTTCTGTTGGTAGTTGTTGGTGGTGGTCGTCGTGGTAGTGGTAATATTGTTGCTGTTGGTTGTGATGATGATATGGTGGCGTTGGTGGTGGTGTTGGTGAAGTTCTGTGAATACACCCCTTGGGACTATGAAGCAAGAATGGATGCGGTGGCGCTGTGGTGCTGTGTGTTATATTTTACATACATAGCTAACCAGCAGGTTATCACCAACAAAGGCAGCTCCCTTAAGTCCACCCCCCCAACCTCCACTCAATCCCACCCGACACCACACTCCTACTGCTGCTGCTGCTATTGATGTTGTTGTTGTTGTTTTGTTGTTGTTGTGTCCCCTTGTCTAAACCCTTAACTAAATATTTACACTTATGAATATTTCACTGATGATACAGCTTGATATAGCAGCTAACACCACCACCACCACCACCACAGCCATTGCTGCTGCTGCTGCTGCTACTACTACTACTACTACTACTACTACTACTACTACTACTACTACTACTACTACTACTACCACCACCACCGCCACCACTACCACCTCTACTACTACTACTACTACTACTACTACTACTACTACTACTACTACTACTATTATTACTACTACTACTACTACTGCATGACACCATAATCTAGCCCACACATCTGTAAACAGTATTTCTAACTGCACAGTCCCTGTTCATTACACAGGCACATATGATTCTATATCAACATCACCACCATCATCAACATCCTCATCATCATATTCATCATCATTATCATCATTTTTGCCATCATCATCACATCATCATCTTCTTCATATCATTGCCGTTGTTGTTGTCGCCGTCATCCAACACTGCTGTCATCATCATCATCATCATCATCATCATCATCATTGTCACAGCATCACCACCACCAAGCTAAGGAGCGAGAACTGTGCAATCTCTTGACTTGCTATACATAGCAGTTAAATCACATCTTACCACTTTAAATAAGAAGCCGCACATGTCTGATAATGTAGTCCTACAAATTCCTAAAAACAGACTGGATGGTTGTGGCTGGAGTGATTTTGATCCTCATTCTGGTACAGCAAGGCTCATCCACAATCCATATCAAACAGTAACCATAAGCCCCACTACTATATGTCAGTTTATTTATGCTGATGTGGTTTAATTGCTCTGTGTTCATCTCATGTCTTTCTTGTATACACATACCTTGAATGGCTATGAAATGTTTGGGCACAGCTGTTTTGGCTATGCTGATTCTGATGCTCACTTATTTGATGTGGGACATTTTGATATTCCCCTCCTTTTACTGTTTCTCTTGTTTTCTCCCTCTCCCCTCTCTTTATCTTTCTCCCCTCTCTCTTTCTCTCTCTCTGTTTATGTGTGTGAACATATTTCTTTTTAATATATATGAGGAGATGGAAAATGCTTACATCAGTTCTGTTCAATTAATGAATTGTAATATCTCTGCCTCTTTCACACTTTCTGTCTGTATGTGTATATTACTGTGCATGCATGTTTGTATGTGTGTGTGTGTGTGTGTGTGTGTGTGTGTGTGTGTGTGTGTGTGTGTGTCTAGTACCAAACAGTACTGTTGCCAAAACAGGCTCAATGTTCAGTTAGCCATGTCAAATGACCAGCATCCAAACAGCGTTGCCCAATTGTCTCATTTTGATCTTGAATCCCAAAACTCATGTTTACACGTCTGTTTACATGTCTATATCAGTGAAATGTTTTTTCATACATCACATAATACCTTTCTAATGTCCAGCCACTCTCTTAGCTCAAAACCAAGGGTGTGAAGATTTTACAACATTTATAAATAGAAGGTCTTACAGCTGTTTCCAGAATAGTTATTATATCCCTTCATCGGAGACGGTGTGAGAAAATGGTTAAGCAATAGTTAATTTAGATGAGATATGAAATAGAGAGTGAAGTGGAGGAATGAAAATAGATGTGAGATAAGAGAATCTACTCTAAAGGTATTAGTATCTTATATGTATACCATTCTGCCTAAATAATGGATCTACAAATGCAATATCCCTGCATATCTCACGTCTATTTTCATTCCTCCACTTCACTCTCTATTTTGTATCTTATCTAAATTAACTATTGCTTAACCATTTTCTCACACCATCTCCGATGAAGGGATATAGTAAATATCCTGGAAACAGCTGTAAGACTTTCTATTTATAAATATTCTAAATTCTTCACAGCCTTGGTTTTTTTACCTCATTGTG
>NC_068982.1:183343897-183345244 GCF_001194135.2 Octopus bimaculoides | reverse complement strand
TATATATATATGTATATATATATATATATATATATGATGACCTTGTTCTTATAGCTGAATCACTAATCACTACCTGACCAAGAGAAGAAATTTCAGGTGTGAAAGCAAGGCCTGAAATTTAAGGGCCTTAGAGTTACTTTAGCAAAAACCAGAGCCCAAGTAAGTAGGAAGACAGATATATCAAAAGTCTCTTCAGGGAGATGGCCCTGCTCAATATGTAAGAAGGGTGTTGGTAGGAACTCCATATGTTGCATCCAATGCAAGCTTTGGATACATAAGAGATGTAGCAGTAAGGTTAATCGAAAAAATAGTCTTTGTGTGTGGCAAATGTGCAGGTACAATAAGCAGTAAAAACGTGCATATAATAGACTCTCTCAAATGCTCTGGCGATCATTAGAAGTAGGAGATAGCTCCTGTTACCTAGGACACCAAGTCAGCAGTGGAGGAGGGTGTTCTGAAAGTGTAGTTGCTAGAATAAGAATGGGCTGGGCAAAGTTCAGAGAGCTTTTGCTTTTGTTGGTAAGTAAGGGCCTCTCACTCAGAGTGAAAGGCAGATTATAAGATGCCTGTGTTACACAGCAGTGAAACATAGGCTTTGGCTACAGAGGACTTGTGAAGGCTTGAGCCTAGCATGTTGCACTGGATGGGTAAAGTCACTGTGCATGCATGACAGAGTGTAAATGATTTAAGAAGAAAACTGGGTATAAGAGGCATCAGATGTTGTGTGCAAGAGAGAAGAATGTGCTAGTTTGGTCATGTGACGCATATGGACGAGGACAGCTGTACTGAACTCTAATTGTGGAGGGAACCCATGGAAGGGGTAGACTCAAGCAGACGTGGGATGATGTAGTGAGAAGGAATCTTCAGATGCTAGGCCTCACAGAGGAAATGACAAGGCACAGGGAGTTGTGGTAATTTGCTGTACTTGAGAAGAGGCGTCAAGTCAAGTAAAATTGCTGTCATCCATACATACAGGCTTGTCCTTTGCAGGTGCTGGTGCCACATGAAAGAGCTCATGCTAGTGCTGTGTGAATGAACCCTTGCCAATGGCATGTAAAAAGCACCCAGCACACTCTGTAAAGTGGTTGGTATTAGGAAGGGCATAGAAACCATGCTACAACAAACAGCTGAAGTCTGGACAGCTCCTTGGTTGGCCATTTCCATGTCGAACCATCCAACCCATGCCAGCATGGAAAACGGATGTTAAATAATAATAATGACAATACATTTATATTAGCTTATATACAGTTAAAAATAAGAGCTTTTAAATTCAAATGCAAATATATACATGAAAATATGTATGAGTGTGTGTATACATTATGATGTGTGCATATAAACATGTATACA
>NC_068982.1:183342706-183343649 GCF_001194135.2 Octopus bimaculoides | reverse complement strand
ATATATATGTATATATATATATATGTGTGTGTGTGTGTGTGTGTGTGTGTATGTATGTTTAAAATATGTGTGAGGGGGGGTGAATACAGATGTGTTTGAATAGTCATTAACATAACAGTTTGGATATTCACCAAAAAATATGTTTGTGCAGTTCACTGTTCATTACAGTTTGTTTATGTATGAGTGTAGTGTGTACGTATGTGTGTGTGTATGTGTGTGATGTGTGGAGCAGAGCAGCATCAGAAATGATGTAGGTTGAAAGTGAGTCAAGGACAAGGCTCAAGAGACCTTTATATCATCATCATCACCATTCCCCCTTTAACCAGCATCATCACCACCACCACCACTATTGCCAGTACAACAACCATCAGCAACACCGACACTACTGCCACGACTGCCATCATACCATCACAAACACTACTAACACCACTGCCATCATCACCATCATATGATGACCACCACCACTATTAACTCTACCCACACTGCTGAACCAACACCACAGCCACCAACACCCATACCATTGCCATCAACACTGCTGCAAGCATCACCATCACCCCACCATCACTATCAGCACCTTCACCATGCTTGTACTCACATTCATACACACATACAAACAAACAGACATATATACATACACACATATATACACAAACATACATACATAAACTCATACATACACACACATACATACAAACAGATAGACATATATACATACACACATATACTCTTTTGTTTCAGTCATTTGACTGTGGCCATGCTGGAGCACCGCCTTTAGTCGAGCAAATCGACCCCAGGACTTATTCTTTGGAAGCCTAGTACTTATTTTTTCGGTCTCTTTTTGCCGAACCACTAAGTTACGGGGACGTAAACACACCAGCATCGGTTGTCAAGCGATGTTGGGGGGGGGGGCAAACACAGACACACAAATACACATACATACATA
>NC_068982.1:183340779-183342586 GCF_001194135.2 Octopus bimaculoides | reverse complement strand
AAGCTACTTACCACACAGCCACTCCTATGCCTATACACAAACATACATACATACACTCATACATACATACATACATACACATATATATACACAAACATACATACATAAACTCATACATACACACACACACATACATACAAACAGATAGACATATATACATACACACATATATACACAAACATACATACATACACTCATACATACATACACACATACATACATACATACATGCATGCGCATACATACATAGGCGCACCCTTAAAACAAAGAAAGAATACAGCAATATTGAAAACGTCAACAAACAAACAAGAACAACAACAACAACAACAACAACAACAACAGCAATAATAACAATAATAATAATAATAAATGCAAATACAAAGAATAGTTCTGCAGTGTGTTTGTTGAGAAAGAAACCAGATGCTTGGAGAATGTAGCGGAAAAATAAGCCGACTCCAATCTAATTATTAAAGCCATCTTTTAAACTTCCTTGTACTTCTATAAAGAAGAACAGATTATTTCTACTCACAATGCTTTTATTTGGATTTCAAACAAGTTTTACACTAGTCGTCTTGCTAATGTTGTTGTCGTTGTTGTTAAAATCATTGTGGTGGCCGTGGTGCTGCTAGTTGATGTTTTTGTTGTTGTTACCAATGAATACTTGAATGAATTGTGATATTACCATTTTGGCTATGGGAAAATTATTTCTTTTTTTTTCAATTTTACATTTCTTTATGTATCTATATACATTTATGTTTGACTGTGAGCACATGTGGTATGTATGTTTGTACGTACAAGCATCTGTCTATCTATCTGTTTGTCTGTCTGTCTGTTTATCTGTCTATCTGTCTGTCTATGTATCTATCTGTCTGTCTATCTATCTATCTATCTGTCTGTCTATTTATCTATCTATCTATCTGTCTGTCTGTCTATTTATCTATCTATCTATCTGTCTGTCTGTCTGTCTATCTATCTATCTATCTGTCTGTCTGTCTATCTGTCTGTCTATCTATCTATCTATCTGTCTATCTGTCTGTCGTCTGTCTATTTATCTGTGTGTCTGTCTCTCTCTCTCTCTCTCTATCTATCTATCTGTGAATCTGTCTGTCAGTCTATCTATCTCTCAGTTGATCTCTCTATCGATCTATCTGAACATGCACTCAAACATATCTATCTATCTAGGTACCTATCTGTACATGCACACTCACACATCTATCAATATATATATGTATATATAGTTATACATGCATACACACACACATACGTGCACATATACATACTCAAATACACACAAAGTGGGGAGTGCGATAGAGGCAAGTATTGAACATTTTCTCTTCCTCCATTGTTAAAATGAGTTTCAATGACAAGGGAAGTAATCAGGGAGGGGGGGAGTATGTATCTGTTATTTTATATCTTTCATATAATATATACATATATATATATGTGTGTGCGTGTGTGTGTGTGTGTGTGTGTGTGGTATACAGATGTTAAAAATGGCTTTTTCTGAAGAAATGTGTGCTGGGGAGGTTTAATAGATGAGAGAAGTGGCCGGGGTGGACTAGCAGGAAGTGATAACAGTAGCAAAAAACATCATTACCATCATCATGATGATGATGAAAAACAATAACAACAACAACAACAACAGCAGCAGCAGCAACAATAATATTACTGTCAATATTGACATAAAGAACAACAAAAACAGTGGCAACAACACTCGCAGACACAACAACAACAGCAACAATGTTAGTGGCGGCAGCAACAAGAACAACAATAACCTTAAACTAGAGGCAATTGTGTAGATATGTTG
>NC_068982.1:183339528-183340340 GCF_001194135.2 Octopus bimaculoides | reverse complement strand
TATATATATATATATATATATATATATATATATATATATATATATATATATATATATGTATTCTAGTATATATACACACACACTCATATATATGTATATATATACATGCACACGCACTTGTGTATACAATGGTAGCATGATATGGGTGGGTGGTGTAAATGTGTTAGAAATGGTGTGATGTATTTTTTGTTTGTTTTTTTGTTTTTGCTGGTGTGTGTTTTATTTGGACGGTGAGAGAGAGAGAAAAAGAAAGAAAGATTGAGAGAGAGTGTATGTATGTGTGTGTGTGTGTGTGTGGAGAGAGAGCTAAAATATTGGAAAAACCTGCCTGATAATAATGGTTTATATGTCCTTATGTCTGTCAGTGCGTCTCTCTCGCTATCCGTCTGTCTGTCTGCCTGTATGAATTTCATTAACATTAGTTAAATGTTACCATATTTATATTCACCATCATCATCATCATCATCGTCGTCATTGTCATCATCGTATTCATAATTTTACTTTGCTTTTAACATGCAGACTCTCTCTCTCACTCTCTCTCTCTCTCTTTCTTCACACTCACACACAGACACACACACATTAAAATGTTGCTGTTTGTATATGAAAATGAAAGTGTGAGTACTTAATGCATATGTATAGCATACATTGTTTATTTAACTGAATTGCTTTCCTTGTGACCTGAGTTTCATGCTGATCCGTGTACACTAGAATGCAAATATATATATACATACATATATCTATAAATTATAAGACAAGATGGAATGAACAGGCTTTAATATATATATATATATATATATATATATATATATATA
>NC_068982.1:183337564-183339115 GCF_001194135.2 Octopus bimaculoides | reverse complement strand
TGTGTGTGTGTGTGTGTGTGTGTGTGTGTGTGTGTGTGTGTGTGTGTGTGTGTGTGTGTATATATATATATATATATATATAAATGTATGTATGTAAAGGTGGCAAGCTGGAAGAATTGTTAGTGCACAGTGCAAAATGCTTAGCAGCATTTCATCTGTCTTTATCTGAGTTCAAATTTGACCACTATATAGGACAGCTTTGCCTTTCATTCTTCTAAGGTCAATAAAATAAGTAGCAGTTTAACACTGGGTTCGATATATTCAACCTACCCTTCTCCTGAAATTGATGGTCTTGTGCCAAAATTTGAAACCAATATATATTTGCATGCATGCATGCATGCATGTATATATAAATATATTCTTTTATTCTTTTACTTGTTTCACTCATTTGACTGCCTTTAATCAAACAAATCAACCCTAGGACTTATTCTTTGTAAGTCTAGTACTTATTCTGTTGGCCTGTATATACACTGGTCTTCTTTCAGTTTCTGTCTACCAAATCCACTCACAAGGCTTTGGTCGGCCTGAGGGTATAGTAGAAGACACTTGCCCAAGGTACCACGCAATGGGACTGAACCCAGAACCATGTGGTTGGTAAGCAAGCTACTTACCACACAGGCACTCCTGCACCTATATATATATATATATATATATATATATATATATATATATTGTCATCATCATCATCATTGAACATCTGCTTTCCATACTGCATTGGATTGGATGGTTTAACAGAAACTGGTCAGCTGAAGAACTGCCCAGGTTCCATGTCTGTTATGGCATGGTTTCTATGGCTGGATGCCCTTCCTATCACCAACTACTTTACAGAGTGTACTGGTTGCTTCTATGCAACACACATATATATAAAATTAGTTTACATCTGTGTCTCAGTGCTGATGATTAATGGTGTAGATAATTTGTACCATTATTTACTAACATAACATTTGGGGTTAATGTCAGTGTTGTCCCTAGTGCCAGTACTTACCAAAATGCAACTGGACAAGAAAAGAGCCTTTACATTGCTGTTTGGTCTGCTAGAAATAGCTGTCAAGTCACAGATCACAGCTTGTCATTTTGAAACATGGAAAGATATATTGAATAATGTAGTCATAAATACACTATACATAGAAGTAAGATGTGATTGTCATAGTTAGAATGTCTTGGACAATGGTTTGGTTTCCTCAATCAACTACAATAATCACTGATGTTCTTGTTGGTGTTCACATCATAACCGATGGTTTTCAGGATACTTAGCCTTTCTCACTCATTCTTTGTGAAAAAGTGCCACACCCTAACAGTTGAGGGAACCCGTGGAAGAGGTAGGCCCAGGAAGACCTGGGCTGAGGTGGTGAGGCAAGACCTTCGTACATTGGGCCTCACCGAGGCGATGACTACGGACCGAGACCTTTGGAAATGGGCTGTGCGTGAGAAGACCCGGCAAGCCAAGTAAGATCGTTGCCAGTGCCCCTGGACTGGTTCTTGTGCGGGTGGCACATGAGATGCACCATTTTGAGCGTGGCCGTTGCCAGTACCGCCTGACTGGCTCCTGTA
>NC_068982.1:183336767-183337554 GCF_001194135.2 Octopus bimaculoides | reverse complement strand
GGCACATAAAAGACACCATTTCGAGCGTGGCCGTTTTCGTGCGGGTGACACGTAAAAGCACCCACTACACTCTCTGAGTGGTTGGCGTTAGGAAGGGCATCCAGCTGTAGAAACTCTGCCAAATCAGACTGGAGCCTGGTGTTGCCATCCGGTTTCACCAGTCCTCAGTCAAATCGTCCAACCCATGCTAGCATGGAAAGCGGACGTTAAACGATGATGATGATGATGATGATGATACTCACACTCATTTAAAGTTCAACTCATGTCATATGACTCCCGAAACAAATCAATGCTTCCCAACAGCCCTTGTGTCATGTGATCTATGAGGCATGTCAAAGGTCTCAGACAGCTCCTATGTCATGTGAGTCTGTGTCAAAGCACTCTGCGAATATGGTCATATTCTCTCTGTTCCAATATTCGTTCAATATCAAAGAAGCTTTTGGTAATCCAGAGGGTTTGATTTATAGGCCTAATGTATAGCAACAGTCCTACAATGTGTCCAAGTCATGTTGGTGTTTAGCATCGGTCTCACAACAATGGAATAATTTATATTTTCTCCTCCCAGACAATGTTGCATAGCTTTTCTACTGTCTTTTTAATTCTAAAAAATAACTTCTGACAATGGTTTTCTACAAAAGTTGAAGCTTGGTGAAAAGAGAGAGTTTGACGTTTCGAGCATAGCTCTTCATCGGTAAGGAGAAAGGGAAAAGTCCAAAGAAGGGAAAGAAATCACCAACAGCATGTGTATAACTACATTGCTGAGCTATATATATATATATATATATAT
>NC_068982.1:183332916-183336757 GCF_001194135.2 Octopus bimaculoides | reverse complement strand
TATATATATACTTATATAGCCTAACATTGAAGGAGAGAGAACAATGATTTCTTAATAAATGATATAAGCAATCCTTTGTAGCTGTCACTCCACATCTGATGTAGGCAAATAATCATTCTCAAGGCTTTGCCCGATCTAAGAATATCGGAGAAGACACTTGTTTAAGATGTTGTACAGTAAGATTGAAACTTAAGATCATGCGATTTCAAAGAAAAGTTCTTAATCATGAGTGTGCCAGCAGCCATTCTTCTAAAAAAAAGAAATACTAGTTTATGTAATCGTTTATATAAAAACAAAGATGAGGTGGCCATGACTGGAGCACCTCTGATTATAGTCATATGCATTCTGGTCTGTCTTGGGATTTTAACAGTTGTATGTTGTAGTATATTCTAAAGCAGAAGGATCTTCCCTTTGGACAATACTGAGATAAAGTGACAGTGAAAGACATAACAGTAAGGACACTATGACATGTCAGTACCAAGCTGGTTGTAATTGTCTCTCGGTGACCTAATTAAGGAAAGTAACCTCTTATGACAAGTCTTATCACAACCTTTATCTAATTACATATATTCTGTTACTTGCCTTGGTTTTATATTTTTTGTTGTTTTTCTGTCATGATGTAAGGGGTCAACCTCATGGCTGGCTAGCGTCATGTATGTTGGTCAATACGTGTACAATATATATAAATATATATATATATATATATACAGAGAGAGAGAGAGAGAGAGAGAGAGAGAGAGAGAGAGAGAGAGCAATGTTTGTGCAATGATATAAGCGATCCTTGTGGCTATCACTGCATGTCTGATGTAGACAGCACACAAAAGTCTGGTAGCAAGACAGTCAACAAAAATAGTGTTCTCCCGCATAGCAGTGATAGAAGGGTGGTTGTGGCCTACTGTATAGTAGTGATGGAAAAGGGGAAGGTTCTCTCCTCTGTACTGAAGTGGAGAGGGGTTAAAAGAAGTAGAGCGAGAGAGAGAGAGAGAGAGAGAGAGAGAGAGAGAGAGATTCTGGTAATGGTGCTGCTGGAGGTGAACACCACTATTGATTGATTCTGATTGTGTTTGAGGATGTGTGTGTGTGTGTATTGATCCATTCTGGTAGGGAAAGCAGCACCACAATAGCACAGTGTCTGCTGCATCCTGCTGCCACCCTGACACCACCACCACCACCACCACCACCACCACCACCACCCTGCACTGTGGGGAGGGGTAATGGCGGCGGTGGTGGTGGTGGTGATTGTAGTTGGAGAGATACATTCTAGTCTTTGGAATTACCTCTTCTCAATCTGCTCTGTCAACGGTTTACCAATGTTGATTATTAAGGGTCAACTTGTCCTTCCTCCTCTAGTTTAAGGTCAACTTTAGCCATGACACCAATTCTTCTAAACAATATGTGTTTTGACAGATTGTTCTCACTGACTTCTCAATTCATGCAAATTTCATTCTGTTGTACTTTCCTCCTCCTCCTCCTCCTCCCCGCCCCTGCTCCTACCACACTCAATTTCTTTCAATGTATGTATATATCTGTGTGTGTGTGTGTAAAATTATGTCAGATAAACATAATTGGAAACTAATTCATCATTAGACAGCTTGAAGTATTACACATAGTGTGACACTGAGTTATAATGCAGCTTCAACTTCAAATGGGAAAAAAATAATCTTTACTAAATGTATTAGTCTTCTTTCAGCTTTTTGTTCTGTTTACCACAGCAAACTAAATATGTATTAATTAAACACATCATCATCATCATCATTTAACTTCCATCTTCCATGCTGGCATGTGCTGGACATATGTATATAATATACACACACAAACACATTATGAATGACTAAGAACAAAAGTTACATAATCACTTTCATTAGCTTACAGCCGTTTCTGCTATAAGAAGCTTGTGTTCAGAGCTGAGTGCTTGTGTGATGTCTCTTAACTTCCTTAAGCCATTTAAATGAAACATAAAACGTGTATGAAGCAAATGAAAAACGATTATGTGACTCCTGTTCTGTTATCATTTATTAATTGATAAAATCAAAATCTGGCCTGGCCTTAACTGTCATGAAGAAGCTTAACACCACATGGATAAGCATTTCCATCAATGTTCTCATGAAGCTCAAACTGTACAAGTCTGTAGCAATCTCCATCCATCTTTATGTACTGATATAAAAGCTGGATACGCACACAGCTTACATGGAAAAAAGAATCTAAGCATTTGATCTTTAGAAGGCTGCAATGAATGTCATCCATAGAGTACCAGACAACTAGCAACTTTGCTTTGGTACTGTGAAAAACTGAAAACTTGCTGGGCATGGCCAGGTAACCTTTTGCAACTCTGTCCAAGACATTGTCCCTAGTACAGTTGAAGGATGACAAAGAAGAGGCAGAGAAAGAAGTCCTGGACTAATAACATCAAAGACTGGGCAGATCTCAACACTGGTGGTCCTTCTGCATTTGGTGGAGGACAACTCTCAGTAGCAATTACTGACTACCAAAGTGCCAGAATGTTTGGAATTAACTGCAAATGCTAGTCCCATGAAGATGGCCATGATAATGATGATATAATATATCTGTGTGTGTGTATGTATACAATGGACATTAAATGATGATGTAGCTATGTGGTAAGAAGCTTGCTTCCCAACCACATGGTTCTGGGTTCAGTCCCACTTCATGGCACCTTGCGCAAGTGTCTTCTACTATAGACTTGGGCCAACCAAAGCCTTGAGTGGATTTGGTAGACGGAAACTGAAAGAAGCCTGTCGTATATATATGTATGTGTGTGTCTGTGTGTGTGTGTCTGTGTCTGTGTCTGTGTGTGTGTGTCTGTGTCTGTGTTTGCCCCCCTCCATCGCTTGACAACCGATGTTGGTGTGTTTACGTCCCCATAACTTAGCAGTTTGGCAAAAGAGACCAATCGAATAAGTGCTAGGCTTACAAAGAAGAAGTCCTGGGGTTGATTTGTTCGACTAAAGTTGGTGCTCCAGCATGGCCGCAGTCAAATGACTGAAACAAATAAAAGAATAAAAGAATGTATATATTTAAATCTTTTATAGTTTATCTTTTATTTGTTTCTATATATATTAAACTGTGGCCATGCTGGGGCACTGCATTGCAGAAGTTTTTATCAAACGAATAGTCCCAAGTACTTATTTTTTTTTAAAGCCTGGTGCTTATTCTATCAGTCTCTTTTCCTGAAACACCAAGTTACTGAACCACTCAGTTACAAGGATGTAAACACACCATCACCGGCTGTCAAGTAGGGATGGGGCACCAACACAAAAACACTTGTGCGTGCACACACACACGCGCACCTTTAAATGGGTTCTTTCAGTTTCTATCTACCAAATCCACTCACAAGACTCGTTGGCCCAAGGCAAAACTAGAAGACACTTGCCTAAGGTGCAATGCAGTGAGACTGAATCCAGAACCATGTGGTTAAGAAAAGCAAACTTCTTAACCCACAACCACAGCTGTGTGTGTGTGTGTATATATATATACATTGGTACAATTTTAGTTCATGTAGGCGAGATATTTGATCGCAGAGATTGTGCAACAACTCAACCCCAAGTCAGTTGGTATGCGAGTTAAACAAACAGGAAGAGCAGCATCAAATACACACCATGAAGAAAATATGGAATATTTATCGCAATTTCAGAGTGTACCAGCTATCACTACCTCAAAGAAAGAGAAAAAATACATAACAATTTTTACATGTGTGTGTGTGTGTGTGTGTGTGTGTGTGTGTGTGTGTGTGTGTGTGTCTGGTGTTGCTATTAATTTCTTTACAGTTTTGTTTCATGCAACCGCGATATTGTCTGTTGTTTACCTACCGAAGGTTACAATGCGC
>NC_068982.1:183325099-183332906 GCF_001194135.2 Octopus bimaculoides | reverse complement strand
AGGTTACAATGCGCGATATGATAAAACCGAAAAACCACATGCTGTACTCTCTTGTAGTGGGGTTAGTTGCACTTCCCTATCCTCTCCCCTTACATATATATATATATATATATATATATATAGATATATATATATATAAGTCTCACCAAAGTTAACCACACATTACTATTAGGTATGAGGAAATAATTAGGCTTACTTAAACACATTATGTGTGTTTATATGAATGCACACACGTATTTGTATATTCCTTGTCTTTCAAACTACGATTACTACCACCAGCATCAACATCACACCGTATGTAATCATACTGTGACTGACTTCCAATCATTGTTTAATAAACCCAAACAGGGAACAATATCGATAGTAAGGGGAGAGGGGAAGTGGAGAGTGGAGGTAGTAAGGAACAGAGAGGGCGTAACCAAGGAGAGAAGAAGAGATAACGATATCTAATATATATATATATATATATATATATATATATATATATGTGTGTGTGTGTGTGTATATATATAATAGTGTGTTCTTTATATATGTTCATGCACATATATACACACAACTCTCTGTATGTGTGTGTGTATCTTTCCTTATATCATGAATCTGTGTGTGTATAGCTATATATCATATATGATAAACTAGTTGTAAGTCTATGTTAATGCATGTATCATCTTCATATGTATTTATATGTATGTGTGTGTTTATACTGTATATGTATACTTGTGAGTGTGCATATGCGTTTATATACATGTGTGCTTTTATGTATTTGCATATATATATAGATATATAATATATATATGATATATATATATATATAAATGTATACATACACATATATTTGCACATATGCATGTTATCTGCACATTGAGTGCATGTGTATGTCTAGCTATCAAAATACATGCATAGCTATATGCAAGCATGTAGGTATGTGTAAATATGCATATGCATCTCTCTCTCCCCTCCACACTCATGCATACATGTATACGTACATACATACATACATTCATATATATGCATGTATACATATATTCATGTATACATATATGTATGTATACTTATATGTATATATATATATATATATATATATATATATATATATATATATATATATATATGTGTGTGTTTATGTATATATATATACATATATATATATATATATATATATGGAACTGTATGTATAAATATATATATATATATGTTATATGAAGTATGTATGTGTGTGAATGTACGGGGCTGGGTGTGGAGTGCTCCTAAACAGAATCTGTGTAATCAATTATGTATGGAATTCTCATTATCACAAACTTTACTGTAATCCATTAACTGATTGCTGGGGATTCATAATGTGGCCTTTAGGGAGCTGAAAATAATAACCAAATATATCTAACAAAAAAATAACAACAGCAGCCATAACACTATTGCTAACAACAACAACAGCCACAACAACAGCAGCAACCAGAACAACATTAAGTTAAATGCATATACATGGACTTTCATTTTGAAGAAAAAAATGTTATGGTTGAATTTGTGTAGATAAACATAGAAGCGAGTTGTTTTGCTTAACTACCATTAAAGTTTAATTATTTTTCTTTCAACAAATTTATGTTGTAAATTATAAGATCATTGCAATGTTTGCCTGTTCCCCTTCATTAACACTCTCCAGGCTGTGTGTCTACTATTTCTGTGTCTCCCTCTTCAATGTACATTCTTTTCCTATCTTCATCAACATGACTTTTCTCTCTCTCTCTCTCTCTCTCTCTCTCTCTCTCTCCCCTCCCACTCATTCTCTCCCTTTTTTGTGTTCTTTTGTAAAATGAGATCCACTTGTAGATAGATGTAGGCATTGCCTTTTATTCTCTTAACATTTCCGAAACTACATTAAGCAGACTTGGATATTTAATTAGAGCCGGTGCCAAGTTGTTGTTGCTGTTGTTCTTGTCATTGTTTTTGACTCTCCAAGAGCTGTTTATATTCTTCTGCGAACACTTCACACAGTCCCTTCCGCATTACACTGACACTCTACAGAAAACTGGAGGCGCAATGGCCCAGTGGTTAGGGCAGCAGACTCGCGGTCATAGGATCGCGGTTTTGATTCCCAGACCGGGTGTTGCGAGTGTTTATTGAGCGAAAACACCTAAAGCTCCACGAGGCTCCGGCAGGGTATGGTGGCGAACCCTGCTGTATTCTTTCACCACAACTTTCTCTCACTCTTACTTCCTGTTTCTGTTGTGCCTGTAATTCAAATGGTCAGCCTTGTCACACTGTGTCACGCTGAATATCCCTGAGAACTACATTAAGGGTACGTGTCTGTGGAGTGCTCAGCCACTTGCACGTTAATTTCACGAGCAGGCTGTTCCGTTGATCAGATCAGCTGGAACCCTCGACGTCGTAAGCGACGGAGTGCCAACAACAACAACAGAAAACTATTTCTCTGTTCAGTAAGGGATGATGTATATAGCTTCTGCATGTAGAGACGGGACTGTTGAATTGCTTGGATGTTGGATTTTCAAATTGTAGATCACAGGTTCAAATCTACTGCTGAGATTTCATGGTATTTCTTGAGTTGTACTCATTGTTCTTTGACACCAGTTCACCTGATTAACACAAGATTTGACTCAAGATCCAAAGGGAAATTTAACCCTAATCCAGTTAAACCATGAAACTATGGGTTAATAATTGTCCTTTAAACCTTGAGGGGTTACATACATGCACATATGCTTGATGACTGTTCTACCAGTTGGCCGATCATGACCGTCACTGACAAATTGACTTCCATCCAGCCAGCCAGTCAGCCGGCCAGCCATCTCTGTTGATTTACTGAAAAGCAATAAATTACAGAACTCAGTATGTAAGTGTAGAGTACAGTCAGAAACACTGAAGTCATTGTCACTCTTCTTCTTGTTAAAGTATAATAAATGTGTATTCCACAAAAATTTATTCAGTAATTCTTCAGTTTAATGTTAAAATGTGTTAAAACACACACACACACACACACACACACATATATATGCACACATATTTTACACACACACACACACACACACACATCAACAGTAGAGAGCAGCTGTCATATTTCATTTCATAATGGCTACCTCTGAAGAGCACAGGGTTACATAAATCGGATTGTTACCTAACACTCCATTGAACCCCTAGTGTGAAACCGATTGGTAATATTAACCATAATGGATATATAATACTATACACTTTGATTATTATTATAATATATATATATATGGTTGCTATTATGTAAAAGTTCCATAAGTTCAAAACATTGCTTTTTTCAGAAAATGAAAAAGTAGTTTCACCATTCCATGGCAAAACCGTTTTACTACATTTTGACAATTTTTTGATATCTTGGCATCTGAAGCAGCTGGAGATACGATAGTTTGACCAAAAGAACCGGCTATTGCAAGCAAAAATGAATATTGAAACAAAAAATGCATTTGGCCAAATTTGGTCATATGACAGTTTAACATTATAGCTACAACACACACACACATAACAAAGAGGTGCTGGCCAGAGATAGAAGATTCTCTTCTCTCAAATGTTTCATGTAACTTTCCTTATAGGCATTGTAATATATCACATTGTGCTCTGTGCTTTGCAATGAATAATTTACTCTGTATGTCATAGTTATATCAAGCTGGTTGGGATTTGTCTAACTCAATCACTTCATCTATTACGATCCTGCATAGCATTTGAAAGATCAACCAGGCAACATCCAATCTTCACACAAAGCTGGTGGAACGGAAATATTTTGCTGGACGGTTGATGTGTGTCTTATCCATGCTGGAGTATCTTTAGGAGTATGTTACTAACGAAGTCCAACTTACCTCTCCAGTAATATTCTGTGAAATGCATGCACCTCTCTCGTTAGCGATTGCAAGATGACTGCTGTACAGTTTGTGCTTGGTTAGATATTTTTTCTCTCCAGATATTCAGAATAGCCTGTAATGTGCAGCAGTAAGCACTGTGAAGCTCTATCTTTAGGTATTTGGTGATTAACTTAAAGATTGGACCCAGACAAGAGCACTTTTTAGCATTTATTCTTTTACTTCTTTTAGTCATTAGACTAAAGCCATGCTGGGGCACCACCTTCAAGAATTTTGTAGTCAAATGAATCGACCCGAGTTGATTTTTTTTTAAAGCCTGGTACTTATTCTATTTGTTTCTGTTGCCGAACCACTAGGTTATGGGGACTTAAACACACCAACGCTGGATGTCAAACAGTAGTGGGGGACACAGACAGAAAGACATATGCACACACATAAACCTACACACACACACAAACATATACACTCACAAGCACAAACGCACGCACATGATGGACTTCTTTCAGTTTCCTTCTTCCAAATCCAGTGATGCTATTGCGGCATAGGAGAAACTTCTCTTAAGCCCATCTGGTAGTGGTGACTTCCTCGTTGACATTATGATAGTCATAGAAACATTGTATGTGACCTTGTTTGTAGTAATAAACGCGCGTTGAGATATAACGTTTGTATCAACGGTAGAGATACTATGACATGTCGCAGTCAGTCATAGACGTACTGAGATATGTTATAGTCAATGATAAATACTCTGTGATATACTGGGGTCTCTTTACTCCAGAGTTGTTGGATTCAGGTTTGGTTGGGGGTTTTGTCTCAAATTCTTTACGTCTCATTGATAAATAAATATATATTAGAATGCATGAACCTCTCATCATCTCAGTTCCAACTCTATAACTAACCACAAGAAGTTTTCATGCCTGATTACGCAAACCTTATGGTTAGAAAGGCATGAATTTCACAGATTCACACTTTAACTTATATGTGTAAGAAATAAATTTTTAAAATCATCTTTTCAATTTTAGAAAATAAATGTTTGTACGTTTATTTTTTCTGCTGTTTACGTGTGTAAAATAATAACGTTTTTGTTCTGTTTTCAAATTAGGATTGGTGTAATTTTATGTATGAAAGACCATTAGTGTAATTTTATGTATGAAATACCATTAGTGTTATAATTTTTACAATAGAAGCCATGCCTGTTGTGACTTAATTAACTTAATTATGCTTCATATCGATTTTATTAGGTTTTCCATTGATTGACTTAATATGTTGTGAAATCACATTGGTGATGCCTCATTATGCAAAATATAACTAAGTAATGAATAAAAAACACAAATAAAAAACGTGTAACCATAACAACACAAATGGTTTTTCTTTTGTGATCTTTTGCTGGATAAAATTTTAAGTGTTACTTTAGACACGTAAATAGCAAAAATTTCAATATTTTCTCGCTCTCTATCTTATTGTTCTTTTCAAATATGGCCTCATATTCAACACTGTTTCTCAGCCTTGATAACTATTTTCAAATCAAATTTTATTTAGTTTAGCTCGGGTTTATTGTCATTTTGGATATGTTATGTTAGCATGAGAAAGACAGACTCGAAGAGTGTAGAGAAAGAGGTTGCGATTGGGCTATTTAAACCACTGATGAAGAGAGGCCTTGTAAATTTATTTGATGTTTTTTTGTTTTTTTTTACTTTTGTGGGGGAGAGAAAATTACTGTGATGGTGTATATAGTGTAAATGTGGATGGATGAGAGATGCTAAGTGGAAAACTTCCATGTGGTGATGGTGGAAGATAAAGTATGTTTCTTGTGATGATGTGATGATTGAAGGGCTCTGTAATTGAGACCACAACATAGGGGTGTTGGGATGAAGTTGCAACGGAATTTAATTATAACTGCGACACAGTAAAGGGACCAGGGAGGAAGTGATTAGATGAAGGACTTTGTTTTTGCAATTTTTGGTGCAGGATTCATACATTTAGGAACACAGCCATTTTAATAGGAAATAATGGGCATAAGATGATAACAGCGACAACA
Organism: Octopus bimaculoides; assembly: GCF_001194135.2. Taxonomy (NCBI): domain Eukaryota; kingdom Metazoa; phylum Mollusca; class Cephalopoda; order Octopoda; family Octopodidae; genus Octopus; species Octopus bimaculoides. The sequence goes on along the minus strand of NC_068982.1, from coordinate 183,327,047 downwards.
ATAATGTGATTATATCATTATACCAGTGGGGTACATTGAATGTTTGTGCCAGCAAAATAAAAACAGTTATAACAATTAATACATATCAGTTATTAAGCATAGATTTAATTGACATTAATTAATGCAATATGTTAGTGTGATTACAGTAATATAATTATTCAAACAAAGTAAACATCATACACACACCACTTCTTTTTCTATTGATATCTTTAAAATCTGCGGCTATACACCCTGCTGTGGTGCATATGCTCACACATGCTGCTATTTAAACCCTGTTCCATTAAACACCTAAACACCCTAAATATTCCCCTCGTTTTATAGTTAATGACATGTTTATTGGACAGCAGGGTATGTAATTGCTGAAAGGTAATTAACAAATTAGAATAATTACTGATGTCACACTCATATGTGATATCTTACATTCTGTGACTGTTGAAAGTCTACAGTTTGGGGAATCAAAATCCTTGTTGTTATTTAGTCCTAGGCTGAAATTGATTTAACAAGCCTGTCATCAAAGATATTCCAGATATGACCATCCTGTCTTTTATACAGACATAGGACATCATTGTTCAATGTATCTTCCATTTCATTGAATAGTTTGGTTTAAGGCAACGAGCTGACAGGATGCCTTGTAGCATTTCTTCCTGCCTTACGTTCTGGGTTCATATTCAAGGTTGACTTTGCCTATAATCCTTTCATTTGGTTTGAGTTGAGGGTTGTTTGACAGTTTGATCAAGCAGATTGAATGACTACATAGACTCCTTAGTTTACCCAAACCCTCCCATCTCCACCACTTCTTTTAGTTGTACACTACAAACCAATTGATTCAATACTAGCTACTGAGACTACAATTCCTGATATCATATTTCAAGTCTTGGTTGTGAACTGTTAAGTAGTTCTAATGTTTATCTGTATGTTGTTGTCGGCACTCCGTCGCTTACGACGTCGAGGGTTCCAGTTGATCCGATTAACGGAACAGCCTGCTTGTGAAATTAACGTGCAAGTGGCTGAGCACTCCACAGACACGTGTACCCTTAACGTAGTTCTCGGGGATATTCAGCGTGACACAGTGTGACAAGGCTGACCCTTTGAATTACAGGCACAACAGAAACAGGAAGTAAGAGTGAGAGAAAGTTGTGGTGAAAGAGTACAGCAGGGTTCTCCACCATCCCCTGCCGGAGCCTCGTGGAGCTTTAGGTGTTTTCACTCAATAAACACTCGCAACGCCCGGTCTGGGAATTGAAACCGCTATCCTATGACCGCGAGTCCGCTGCTCTAACCACTGGGCCATTGCGCCTCTTTATCTGTATGAAGTCAGAGACATTGTGTGTCTTTGCATAGATCAAGGTTTAGACAATCTTGTGTTCACCAGCATCGTCCTAATTCTGGAGAAATACAACTAAAACCTTCAAAGATACACCTTCTCCTGGATTTTACCAACACTGGAGATCTCTCTTGGCAAACTTATACCCCACAACTTAGTAAAAACTGCATGGATAGAGGCATAAAAACAATCTACTTATATAGATTGTATAAAGAGCATGGTTCAAAACTCAAAGAATGCTATTGAACATGGTAGGCATCAGAAAAGGGCTGCAGGGTACAATGGCTAAAATGTGAAAGTAATATTCACGATGAGGACATTAGTCCAAAACATGTCAGTCATAGTATATTATAATCTTACATGACATGGAAGTCAATGAAAATATAAGTTTTGGGTACAGCAAGTTTTTGGGAATTTAATGATTATGCAATATTGGAGATGCTTGATAAATTCTTACAACGATTTTATCCTGTTATTGAATTATATATGGCGTTAGGAAAGGCATCCAGCTGTAGAAACTCTGCCAAATTTAGATTGGAGCCTGGTGTTGTCATCTGGTTTCACCAGTCCTCAGTCAAGTCGTCCAACCCATGCTAGCATGGAAAGCGGACGTTAAACGATGAT